>NC_039288.1:15107873-15402429 GCF_003368295.1 Carassius auratus | reverse complement strand
TTATATATATATATATAATATATATATATATATATATATATATATATTGTGGCGGGGTGAGGAACTACACGACAACCGATGGACAGAGAAAGTCCCCGAAGGGTGGATTTATTAGATGAAAGTGCTCTGGGTGAAGGCGGTGCTCTCCGTGGCGCTTTCAAGTCCCTCGTGCTCGCTGTGTCCTGAGTGGTGGATCCCGTGCTGTGCTCTCCTTGGTGGGGCTGACGGTCACACGCTGCTCTCTGTAACAGAGGAGGTAAGGGTTAGCGTCTTTGTTGGAGACATTCCTCACCACTCTGTCTTCCTCCTCTGCCTAAGTAGGCACTGCTTGATGAGCTGCAGGTGCGGCCGCTCAGCCCGTGATGAGCTCGTGCCGGTGATTCCGGTGTGTTGCCAGGGCGACGCTGACGAGCGCTCGGGACGCATGTCACACTCCCCCCCCCTAAGCGTCGACCTGCGCCTGCGGTACAATGGGGAGATATGGGGAGGGTGGGGAGTGGAGCCTGACAGACCTGCGAAAGCTGCCCCTATCCTGGAGAGACCGTCCGCGTTGGCGTTGGCCGTCCCCGCCCGATGTTGTATGGTGAAGTGGAAGTCCTGGAGCGCAAGGAACCAGCGGGTTACCCTGGGGTTGGTGTCCTTTGCGCGGGCCATCCACTGCAGTGGCGCATGGTCTGTCAGCAGGGTGAACCGGCGTCCGAGGAGGTAGTAGCGGAGCTCCAGGACTGCCCACTTGACGGCCAGCGCTTCCTTCTCCACGGCGGCATACCGTTGTTCGGTCGGGTCAGCTTCCGGCTAATAAAGATCACCGGGTGTTCCTCGCCGTCCTGGACCTGGGAGAGAACGGCTCCCAACCCGGTGTCCGAGGCGTCGGTTTGCACCAGGAAGGGGCAGTTGAAGTCGGGGGCTCGCAGGACTGGCTCCGTGGTGAGGGCTGACTTCACTTGCTGGAACGCCTCTTCCGCCTCTTGACTCCAGGCTATCTTCTCCGGTTGCCCCTTCCTGGTCAGATCTGTCAGGGGAGAGGCTAAGGAGGAGAAGTTAGGGATAAAACACCGGTAGTATCCTGCCAACCCCAAAAAGGCTCGTACCTGGGTCTTGGTAGAGGGCCGCGGTGCCGAGAGGATAGCTGTCACCTTCTTTTCCTGGGGGCGGATGAGGCCACGTCCCACGCAGAAGCCCAGGTACTTGGCTTCGGAGAGAGCCAGGTGACATTTCCGGGGTTGGCGGTGAGCCCCGCCCGGCGGAGGTCCAGCAGCACCCTCCGGAGCCGCTCTAAATGTTCCCCCCAGGTCTCTGAATGGATGACCACGTCGTCGATGTAGGCCGCGGCGTAGGCCATATGGGGCCTCAGCAGGACATCCATGAGCCTCTGGAATGTGGCGGGGGCCCCGTGCAGGCCGAAGGGAAGGACCCGGTACTGCCAGTGGCCACTGGGGGTCGAGAAGGCTGTCTTCGGCTTGGCATCCTTAGACAGGGGGACTTGCCAATACCCCTTGGTGAGGTCGAGAGTTGAGATGAACCGGGCCCTTCCTAGTCGATCCAGGAGCTCATCGACGCGGGGCATGGGATAGCCATCGAATTCAGAGACCTCATTTAGGCGGCGGAAGTCGTTACAGAACCTTAGGGTGCCGTCGGGCTTCGGGACCATGACGATGGGGCTGGACCATGGACTCCGCGAGGGCTCAATTACCCCTAGCTTCAACATCTCCTGTACCTCTGTCTCGATTGCGTGTCGCCGAGCCTCCGGGACACGATAGGGCCGCTGCCGGACGATGACTCCTGGTGGTGTTCGGATTTCGTGCTGGATGACGGCCGTCCGCCCTGGCAGAGGGAGAACACATCCGAGAACTGACCGACCAGGTGCTGCAGTTCCGTCTTCTGGGCTGCGGAGAGGTGGGGGTCCATGTCCACAACCACGGGAGAGGTGGCGGCGAGGGCCGAGAGCTGGGGCCCGGTCCCCACCCAGCGCTTCAACAGGTTTATATGATAGAGCTGCTCTTCCCTTCGACGACCAGGTTGGCGCACTTTGTAGGTGACGGGTCCCACCCGTTCGGTGACCGTATACGGGCCCTGCCAGCGGGCCAGGAACTTACAGGCTGAGGTGGGGACCAGTACCATGACGTGATCTCCCGGCTGGAACTCCCGGGGTTGGGCAGCCCGATTGAAGAGGCGCTGCTGGTCTTGCTGGGCCTTGGTCAGATGCTCCCGGACCAATGGCATGACCCTGTCGATCCGCTCCCTCATGGCCTTGACGTGCTCGACGGTGGTCCGACATACCGCAGGCTGTTGTTCCCAGGCTTCCCGGGCGACATCTAGGAGCCCTCGGGTTGGCGGCCGAAGAGGAGCTCGAAGGGCGTGAAGCCGGTGGATGCCTGGGGCACCTCCCGGATCCCGAACAGCACATACGGGATCATCTGGTCCCAGTCGCGTCGGTCCTCGGCCACGACACGCCGCAGCATCTGTTTCAGGGTCTGGTTAAAGCGTTCCACGAGCCCATCAGTTTGTGGGTGGTATACGCTGGTCCGGATCTGTCGGACTTTGAGGAGTTTACAGAGGTCAGCCATGATCCGGGACATGAAAGGGGTGCCCTGGTCGGTCAGGATCTCCGCTGGCAGGCCAACCCGACTACTCAGTAGGAAGAGCTCCTGTGCGATGTTTTTGGCGGTGGCCTTGCGGAGGGGAATGGCCTCTGGGTAGCGGGTGGCATAATCCACGATCACCAGGATGTGTTCATGCCCCCGGGCGGACTTCGGCAGCGGCCCCACCAGGTCCATCCCGATGCGCTCGAAGGGCACCTCAATGATCGGCAGCGGGATCAGCGGGCTAGGGGGAGGAGTATGTGGCGAGGTCCGTTGGCACGTCGGGCACGCTTGGCAGTACCGCTTGACATCCGCCTCCAGTCCTGGCCAGTGGAAGCGGTCCCGGATCCGTTGCACAGTGTTTTGGGCGCCGAGGTGGCCAGCCATCGGGTGGGCGTGGGCGAGTTCCAAGACCGCTGGGACTTTGCTCCGCGGTACCACCAACAGCGTCTTTTCCTCCCCCCTCCGCTGGCCGACATAATAGAGCAGGCCGTTTTGGATGATGAAGTGGGGTGTGGGGTGGGGAGCTGGTTGTAGATCCTCCCCTTCCGCCACCCGCACTTGAGACCAGCAATGCTTGAGGCGCTCGTCCCCCCGCTGCTCTTTGGCGAGCGTCCCCCCTCCCGCTATCTGCTGGAAGACATCGAAGAACAGGTTAGAGTTTTGGGAGGGGGACTCACCTCCTCGAGGGCTGTCTGACGTTAGCAGCGCGGGGCCTCGTCGAGGGCGCCTTGCTGGACTCCGGCGTCGGCGGTTCCCGGCCGGGCTAGCAGGCTGTGTGCTGGAGGTGAGGAGCTGATCGAACCCCGGCCAATCCCGGCCGAGGAGAACGGGTACCGGTAGGTTCCTTAAGATTCCCACTTCGACGGGCCAGGAACCAGGTGTCGCGGTGATGGTCACTCTCCGGGCCGGCACATGCCTGGTATCCCCGTGCACGCACGTTATCGCCAGCCGGGCCCTGGAACCTGTTCGGGGTGGAAGGACAGTCGGTTGTATCAGGCTTACCCCGCTGCCCGAGTCGAGGACGGCGACGAATGGCCGGCCGTTGATGCGCACCCGGGCCCGTGGTGCCTTCGGCGCTGGACCGTGGACTGAACAGCCTGCTAGCCATGTCCGTCCTGGGGAACGCGGCGGCTCGGTGGGCATTGGCTCGTCCTGGGGGCCGGGAACCGCAGGCCTGCTCACGGGTCGCTGGGTGCCCTCCGGCGAGCGTCGCTCCTGGACCACCCTTCGGGGAAAAGGCGGCGCTCGCTCCCCTATCTCCCGGTGTTGGGCGGCCTCCGCCAGCTCAATGGCCTCCACGAGCCCGTCGAGATCGGTGGGATTCCTCATGCCAGCCGCCTGCCTCAACGCGCGGGGAAGGGCGCGGAGGAGTCGGTCGATCACCACACGCTCAGCTACCTGGTGTACGGAGGGACCCCCGGCCAACAGCCAATGTTGGGCCAACCGGGATAGTTCGGCCGCCTGGGCGCGAGCGGGCTGTCGAGCTCGATATTCCCAGTCATGGAACTGCTGCGCCGCACAGATTGGGGAAAGGCCTACTCGGCCTAGGATCTCCTTCTTCACCTCTCCATAGTTCCGGCTTCTCTCGGCCGTCATGGTGAAATACGCCCGCTGCGCTTCCCCGGTCAGCAGCGGCGCGAGGAGACGGGCCCACTCGTCCTCTGGCCACGCCTCCCGGACTGCGGTGGCCTCAAACATCCGAAGATACATCTCCACGTCATCATGTGACGTCATTCTTGGCATCAGCTGGACGGCTTGGACACGGGGGTCAGGCAGCGGCGTGCGGTGGGCGGCGGCGCGGAGGGCGGCGAGCTCACGTTCGGCGTCTCCTTGACGTGAGGCCATGTGCTCCACTATTTGTTGCTGGCGGATGCTCACCTCGGTGAGGTGCTTCAGCAGTTCTTCCATGCCGGGGGAGGAGCGGCCGCCTGTGAAAACAGAGCAGAACAAATGACAGGGGGAACAAACAGAGGAAAAAAAAAACAAACGGGTGGCTTTAAGGGTCTCCTCAGGGGTCGGTTGTCGGTGTCCAGCTCACACTCTTGCCCGCATTCTCCACCAGTGTGGCGGGGTGAGGAACTACACGACAACCGATGGAAGAGAAAAGTCCCCGAAGGGTGGATTTATTAGATGAAGGTGCTCTGGGTGAAGGCGGTGCTCTCCGTGGCGCTTTAAATCCCTCGTGCTTGCTGTGTCCTGAGTGGTGGATCCCGTGCTGTGCTCTCCTTGGTGGGGGCTGACGGTCACACGCTGCTCTCTGGAAAAGAGGAGGTAAGGGTTAGCGTCTTTGTCAGGAGACATTCCTCACCACTCTGTCTTCCTCCTCTGCCTAAGTAGGCACTGCTTGATGAGTTGCAGGTGCGACCGCTCAGCCCGTGATGAGCTCGTGCCGGTGATTCCGGTGTGTTGCCAGGGCGACGCTGACGAGCGCTCGGGACGCATGTCACAATATATATATATATATATAATATAATATAATATATAATATATATATATATATAATAAATCCATTTTTATTAATTTGAGGGAAAAAAATCTTTACCATGAAATTGGCAAAATAAAAAACAGTATTTTCTGTTTCAAACTTTCACATAGAATCTTTAGGTTATAACAACATAAGAAACAAATTAAATCCAGATTTTGGTTTTCAATTGCATAATTTTTTTCCCAAAATGCAATAAATCTATTGAATCAATATGAAAGTTATTTTTCATACTGAAACTGATGAAAATACACAACATACTGTAGTAAGTTGATCCACATATATGACTAATCTTATATACAGGCACTGGACTAAAAATACATTGATCAGTCATCGCTTCCAAAATGAATTCAATGGGTTATCTTATTAATGCTATAAATTTATTATAGCAATAAAACACAATTTCATCACTATCATGAACAAGAACATGAACAACAATATCATATTAGAACACAGAAATTCCAAAATGACTTTTCCCTTACATTCAGCTTTCAAAAGTGCATACATGTTTGCCATGTTACATTAATTTAGTTGATTAGTGGTATGTGCTGCATTAACAAAAACATAAATGGCATTAATGAAAACACTAACACTGACAAGCTATGCAATATCATGTTCGTAATCAAGTGCGATTCATCTAATGAACGCAATATAGTGTAGCTTGTCAGTAATCTACGGCTCTGTGTATTAAATGCATCTGAATAATTTCCATCTGTAAGCACATTGAGATTTACCTGTACTATTATTCACCGAACCGGCTGTGCCGATGCGCATGGCAATCACGAGATTTATCGTGCAGCCCTTGTTTGTTGATAACAAAGTACAAAGCTGATGCGGAAAACTAGGATGCCGGATGTATTCAGTGTGCCGCCATTACTCTCTAGAGTGTGTGGAATGGTGCGCTGTGCTTGGTTGTTACTGTTTACATTGTGTGAAATGGTGCGCTGTGATTGGTTGTTACTGTTTACATTGTGTGAAATGGTGCGCTGTGATTGGTTGTTACTGTTTACATTGTGTGAAATGGTGCGCTGTGATTGGTTGAGAGGAGACTGGCGTTTGTTACGGTTTGGAAAAAAAGGGAGAAAACATGACCAAAAAAAAAAAAATGAAAGTCGGTTATTAAAATAAAGAAAACATATCTTCCAAGACACACTCTCATGCTGCCCAGTGAAATTACAAAACAAATTGGAACCAAATTCACTTGTCCCTAATATGCATTCAAAGATTTGCAGTAGAAATTTGGTTTGATTTATTAAAAGTTATATTTTGAACGCACTCATGCTGTTACTTCAATCTGTCTATTGTTTTAACTTTCAACTCTTTGAGTCTTGTCTTATTCTTTCACTCATTATCACCAGGAGCTCATTGTGGTGGGCCACATGTTGTTACAAAAATCGGCATGGGGGAGCACATTTGTTAATGTCTTGCGTCGGCCCATATAAAATATGCACATGCAATTGCAAACATGCGTGTGGACTAGTAAGAGAAATAAAAATCACTTTACACACACAGTGTGACCCCAGAAAGTGGTTTGAAAGTCAGTGACACAGGCATGTCATAACTGTTTAGCTCTCCTTAATGCATGCACCCCATCGAGATAAATGTCGGTTTCTTTCCACAGATGTGGGGAAAATCCGTGAAGGGCCTAACTAGAGTGAAAGCACAAGAGTGAGTGTTGCCGAGGGGCCACCATTGAGAGAAAAAAATAAATAAATACATAAGAAAAGTCAGGAGGTGATCGATTCTACAACTTAACATATCATCTTTATAGCACATGATATGATAACTGCTTGACTCATAATGTATGACACACATTAAATAACCACTAGAGGAGAAAATCTAAAACAAAAACAAAAAATTCTCTAAAAGCAATGTGCAGAAATGATCTTTGGTAAATTTTATTTATAATACTATTATAAATTCCTTTCAATCCACTTTTGTTTGTACAGTGACAGGTGGCAAATTCCTGGAGTTTTAAAACATTGCGACTTTAAAACCTAACCATCTTACCATACTTTAACATCATATATCATCATATACTGCTGTCAGTTTGTGCCCAGAAAAACTTTAGAGAACGATCATGTTCTTTCAGTTTCTTGGAGTGGCCTCTGTTCTGATCTATACATCATGCATTGTTTATTACAGTCACATTCGTTTTTATAGATTCAATTGACTGGTTTTGGAGAAGATGACATCTAACAGCTGAGACGACAGACTAATGAGCGATTTGAAACAGTTTCTTTGATTTTTCACCACTCTGAATATGTCTGTAGAGGTCGGGATGTTTTCTTGTTTTCAGTTCTTGTTTTCCCTCCCCTATTTTCTGACACAAATCTTGGACTCTGAGTTAGTCTGAAAGCACTGGTCAAAGGCTATTCCTTTCAATGTTGTTATATCGCTTTTTTTTCTTCTTCTGCCTTTCCTCTAACCAAGGTGTTTGAACGTACTGCAATTAGGGTCCTGTCCCCAGGTAATGTAAACCTTTGATAATTCACTCTGTGCCTTGTGATAGGCCATGTGCCTCAGGCCTTGTGCTCTAATTAAAGAAAAACTACATTTGCATTTGCTTGCCTTTTATGTGTGTGCATTTGGGAGGTTAGCACTAAAGTAGTTAAATATGAAGATTTGAATGATTTAAATTTGGTCTGCATCTATCAGCTTAAAACTGAATTCCAAGAACAAAAGAAAGTTTTCCTTGTCTGAAGTTTCTCAATACTTTCCCTCCTTCTCCTACTCTCAAATCTCTGTGCATTACTCCTTTTGAATTTAGATTGATAATTTACAGTAGGTCTGTGTAAAATTAACACCCTCTTGCATTAGCAAGAGAGTTTGCATCGAAACTCCAAATTTGCACTGAACTGATTCTGTTGCTATAGAAAGAAACAAAACAGGCTTTAATTATTTCCTCAGGTATTCAGATGGATATGAATATTCATGCTGTGTGTCACTGATCATATAGGACTAAATTCAAACTTGTCAAAAAACAGGAAGATGCAAAGCAATCCTCATGAACCTTTTAAAAGCAGCACATAATGAATTGATGTGAACATCTCAACTGAAATAGATTGAGGGCATATATTGTATAACTGTCAATGATGCTCATAAATATTTCTATTTATATTTAAATACTATACTGATAAAAACTGAACTGATGAGTGAATTGATTCATCTTTATCTGATACTCTTATTCAAAGACCTGAACAAATGACTGAATAAGATAAGGGTTACATTACTGCCTTCAAAGACATACAGTAAAACCTAATTAGTTAAATTATAACTAATGAATTATAAAAATCTATTGTCCCCCCCCCCCCTTCATGTACAAGTGAAAATTTTCTCATGATGGTATTATTTTCTTCTTTCTGTGGATTTTTTTTCTTTATTTTTTTCTTTATTTTTTAGAAATGTGGTGAAATGCATGTTAGATCTGCAAAAAAAAAAATGAAATAAAAAAAGTATGAGATTTGATGCTATGGCAGGTTTTAGGGTGAATAAATGACTATTTGTATTATTGTGCAAAATATTTTTTTTAAATAGTTTTAAAATGCAAATATCCATAGGTTAGCTAATTAACATAGGCTTAAAGGAAAATGCTACATATATGTCATGTTATTTATGTCAAAGGCTGTGCATCCAAACATGACTTGTTTTTGGTGCAATTTACCTGACACTTATAGAAGCTAGCCAGAAATTGATCCAGCCAGATGTCACCATCAACAAATCAAAAACATAAACAATCCGAAATTCAGTTTAATTCAACAAAATGCACTGTCACCTTGATGTTAAAATCTGAAAAATGAGAAAGAAAAAGTTCACCGTGAACCCAGCCCTCTGTATTCCCTCTGGCCTTCTGTTCAGCTATTCGAATGTGCAGAAAACACTTGTCCTTCTGCTCTTTTAATCATTTCATTGAGACGAAATATCTAAAATTACTCAGATTGACACACTTTAAATGTTCGCTGCAGACTAGCTGTCCCCCTTTTCCCCCCTTTCTGATGAGCACACAATGTCCACCATATTCCAATTAAGCACTGAAGGAGATCATGTTCTTATTCTCCTCTGAGGCTGAGAGACAGGGAGCAAGGTTAGTTAGAGATGGGGGGAAGGGGTCCTGAAGTATGCAGCCTTTCAAAATGACAAATGTAAGTTTTTTAACCTTGTTTTACGAGGTGATGTCACAGAAACAGGGCTTGATTGTGTACTAATGTGGCCAGTTTCCTGCGATCTCCAAAATGTAAGATTAGATTGAGTTCATTTTGCAAAATACAATTCAAGTTTTCAATCTATGACAGGACAAATTCAATGAAGATTTGTGTTAGCTTACAAAATAATGTTTCCCGATTATTCAAAATCAATCTTTAAACTGGGGTGGGGTGGATACAGAGGAAGTCATCCATGTAAATAAATGTGATTAATGATATGTTAATAAGCCCAGAAATAACTAGCCCACAAAAAAAAAAAATATTGTGTAAAAAAGCATGATTATACGACATGTTTTCTATCAGTAACTTTGACTCAAGCAACATCTTGAATCATAATGCTCACAGTTTAATTCGGAACTGCTTTATCTGCGGAGGATACATGAGACAGTGCCTTAGATTTTGGCCAAAACATGGTTAAAGGAAGCACACTGTTTTACACAATTTTACTTCCTCTTCCTCTTTCATTTTCTTACTCTTGTCTGTCTTGTTTTCTTTCTTCATTCCCTTCATTTGCTCCATTCCTTCATGACCGGGGAAAAACATGTTAGAATGTGAACCAGAGTTAAATTGGCCACTCATATAAACTCCTCCACCAGGATTCAGAGAGGTCCACAGAGAGCTGAGGGAGAGAGAGGACCGAGAACATGAAGATGACTGGAGGCCTTGGACTAGGCTTGTTTCCCTGTTTGTCTCCCTCAGGACCGAACCCTGAATAAGACCTATTAGAGGGATGGATATCTCTGCACCAAACTGAGGTAGACTCAATCACCTGCTTCTCCAGCGCTGTGAGCACTATTGCTTTGCTTTCATCAGTCACATACCACAAAAACAAAGAAAAACCAAACAGAAAATGCACTTAAACAGTGAAGTCAAGAAAAGCATTAACTAACCAATAAACACTGTGGAGGTCTCATTTAAACTTGTCTAAGAATAAGGTCTTCAGCACCTGAAGAAACCCATCTATTAACATTCCCTTTCCTTTCAGTGGTAGTTGCCCAGCTCCATTTCACACTTTGAAGTAATCCAAAAAGAAACTGGTAATATAATGCAATAAGATGTTAATGTTATAAAACATGTAATAATAAAAGGCTATAGAAACCAATGAGTTACCTTTAGTAACATATAGTATATTAACCCGCTAATTTAATCACTGCCTATTACTTAAATGAATCTAATTTATATGAATGTCAGAGAATCCACAATCGGTGTTGTCCGCTTTGGAAATAATATTTCACTGTTAAAATTCCCTCAAGAAATCATTCCCTTTCTCGCCACAAGATAATTAATTTTAGCATATAAAACAAGCACCATCACTGACATTTGTATTTTTATGATATTTTGATTGCTATAAATCATATGATAAAGCCAAATATAAACACCAGAGGGTGAGAATTGATAGGTAGGGAAATGTCTTTTGAATTGAATTGAATAGTGGGACATGTCTCGTTAACGCTGGCCCACGGCTAGAGAAAAAGACATCAGTGTCACCATGCTGTGACATCTCAACACAAACAATCACAACTCCCCTCGTCCACATCGATCATCTGAGCGCCTCATAATTTAAAAGAGAGAGAGAAAAAGAGAGAGTGAAAGATAGACAAAGACAATGAAGAATCAAAAAACACTATGCTTGTCATTTATTAAATATTGTTTGTCTTTCAAACTGCATTTTTTTTCTTTTTTGATTGCTTTCTTCCATTGTGAGTTGCTGATTTCATGTCTGCAGAGACAGTATCCAGTGCAGGCTATATTCAAACTATATTTGTCTCAGCCCACTACTCCCACACCATCCCACCTGTGTCTAATTATGCCGTCTTAGACAGAGTGAGTACTACGCCAAACTCAAAATTTACAATAAGTCATTTAAGCATCACAAAAAGAAGAGATAGAATAAGCAGTTTGAAATCACCTGAGAAAATGAAAACGCAATTATAGCACAGACCAGGGAGTAACACATTCTGCTTCCATCTAGAACAGTTTTAATGTTAAACATGTATAAAATAGATATGGGAATTTATATAAAAGCAGTTTTGAAAACTACAATGCATCCCTAAATTCTAAATTAACATCAAATTAACATAAATTAAAAAACGAGTGCAAAGAACTGTATCTGCTTTATGAAAACGTACTTTTCAATTTTGAAAATAAAAACATAATGATTGGAAAAATGATAATGTGCAAATACTCTCAACAGCAGATGAAGAAATGGAAGTCCTGCCTTTGAATTAAAAAAGCCAATGATATTTTTTTTATAAATTATTTAATTTAAAATAATAATACAGTTAAGTTGATCTCAACATGAAAGTAAAAATAATATCTGGTCTTGGTTAAAATAAAACACACTGTATGCACGCTCCTCTTTATAAACTTGTATTCATTTAATACACTAAGGCAGGATGCATTATTCATTTATAGATAGAGCTTCATATTGATTCTATTTTTTGCCGTGCGGTTTGAGCTAGCATTATATGTCTGGAGTTGACATTGAGTCTATAACCGCTATTCATTTGCTTTTCTGCGCCAGCTCTTTTGACTTCATTAAAAAGCACTAACCAGACCGCTGTGCCACCACCAATGTCCTTAGTAATGATTGCAATAAAAATGTACACCAGCCCTGAAATTAATCCTTTATGAATAAAGCAGTAGGAATCATATGAGTTACCTAAAGCAGAGGAAATAGTGCAAACTCGGTACTGCAGATGTTGAAGACACAATAGAGAGGATACAAAATCGTAAAGCCCTGAACTGAAATAAAGATATGGACACAGGTTAAGATTAGAAAGGTTCCTGGAGCTGTGCTGATAAAATCCCCTCTGTCTGTTGTCCTCTAATACGTGTGAAGTTGTATACATGAAAGTACAAGGTAAGACAGAAGGAAAGGCCAAATCCATTATATTGAGGCAGTGACGCGCTTACACGCATACACAGGCCTTGGTGGGTTATCTCTGACCGTTGTGTCCTTGTAAACACAAAGCAATTATGCTGAAGACACTATAGAAACATTTAAGCAATGATTCAATCCTCCCTCTCTTCCACTCTGAGGAAGAGGGTACAGCTCAGAGATAGGGAATGTTATGACAGACTAAATCCAATAATGAGTTAGAAATAGTAACTGGACATTTAAAGGCCTTTAACTGAAAGTTATCCAAGAGGAACAATAGAAGAAAAGGAGAGGAAAATGTGCTGCAGGTTAGTGTCTACTTAGCATTTAAGCACCTACATAAATGATGTATTTACATCATTGGATGGAAGCATATCTGAATGTGAGCTATCATTCGATTGTAAGTAAGGGGAATAGATTATGCAGACTAATCACCTGAATTGGTATCATTTAGGCTTTTTTTTTTTTTTTTTTTTTTTTTTAAATACCTAATAGAGGTGACACGTACGTAGGAAACCCATGTCAGGTTTGCATGTGGTTTTATCTTCCGTACAAAAGTACTCATATGAAGTGCTATATATACTTATTTTGACTTATTTTAACAGATCATTTTGACAGCTCTTCTGGGTGTTTCTGCACTGAACTAAGAGCCTTGCTTGTCAAATCTATGTTTGCTATTTTCAAAGGTAATGTTTAAAATGCATTAAACACACCAGAGCATTACAAAGCTTTCAACTTCTCCGTGTCTTCCCTTTGATTGATGTACATGCCAGTGTTTCTCCAAAATAAATAAATAAATAAATAAAAAAAATCTGCATTAATTCGCAGGCTTACTTGATCAACGAATCGCCTTGTTAGTTTGTCTTCGCTGCATGTGGATTTTTTGAAAGGATAGCAGAACATTGCAAAGTGCAGACTATTTGTGCTGGAAAGAGTGTCCACCCCATGCTAAGACTTATTCATGTTTCATGACACAAAATCCAAAAGGACTGGCAAAACAATACATTGTCAAAAATCTTGTAAATATAACAGAAAAACAGAAGTAGAGCATTTTGAATTGCTGAATGTCTCAAAGTTCAGGAAGTTCAGGACCACCATTATATAAATGTATGTCACACTTATGGGGTTTGTGCATTCACTCACTCACTCACTCCTCCACTCCCTCACTGACTCACACACACACAAACACTTTCTATTGTCTTACAGGATGAATATGTGGACCATGTAGTCTTTCTTGAAGCCTCTCTGTTCTGCCTGTAAGGTATAAGGCACAGCTTACTTTTTTTTTTCTTTACAGGTGATCTTCCTTTGAAGTCAAGTGAGGTTGATTCCCTTCCAGCTGTTGTGATTTCCAAGATTTAACTTTTTGCATTTCTACTGGAACCTGAAAGCAAATAATCAGCATTCTCATTCATCATTAGAATATATTTTCTATAAGGTAACACTACCAGAGCTTATTCCTAGCCCTGTCTGACATGTGAAGTATGTGGCTCTCCAGTTAAGAAGCAAAGGGAAAGCTCTTAACACCTAGCCTCAAACAATGGCATATACAACAGTTAATTTGTGTAAACCAAACAGCAGAAGCTCAGAAACATCCCCAGTGAAATTACTCAATCTGTTGCTTGATTTGAATATTTACCTTCAGAGGTTTTCCCAGGGAGGTCTACAATACCTAGAGGTTGTAAATTCATCTCAATGGCACCTTTTCAGCTGATGTAGGACTGTAAATTGCATTAAAAAAGATTATAAATAAAAGAGTGCAGAGACCAGAATACCATAAGCAAGACTTACCGCATAACCACAAGAACATTTACAGACTAAATGAAAAGCAAGAAAGAACAATAAAAAGGACTGTTGAGAACAATCCAGGAAAATGGAGCGCAGCTGGAAGAAAAAAAAACAGAGGTGTTTGATATTGCATGAAGGGAAAGTAATTCATCCTACATAACTGCCTACAACTGCTAGACTTTTTTGTCTACTTTTAACCGTGCTCCCATCAGCTACAGTATCTCATCAGTATCGCGTGCACTATAGTTCCACTTCGTTGTAATAGGAGAAGAAGAATTTTATAAACTTGTTAAATCATCTAAACTAGCTACATGTAAAACCCCAGGCGTCATAGATCCTTTCCTTGATATTATTAATTCATCATTGCCATTAGGATATGTCCTAAAAACTTTTTTTAAACTGCTTGTTTTTAAGCCCCTCATAAAAAAATAAATAAAAAAACTTGATCCTACAGTAGAAAATTTGTTAATTACATACCTATCTCAAATCTCCCTTTTCTGTAAAAGATACCAGAAAAGGCAGTATTCTCACAACTATGTGAAAAATGGTATCTGTGAGGATTTCCAGTCAAGATTTAGGCCGTATCATAGTACTGAGAATGCTCACATCAGAGTTACAAATGACCTACTTTTATCATCCAATCATAGTTGTATCTCTCTATTAGTGCTACTGGATCTCAACTCCTCGTTCGACACTATGGACCACAACAGTTTGTTGAATAGACTAGAAAATTTTGTTACATTACTGGAATTGCATTGGCAGGGTTCAAATAATACTTATCTGACCACCATCAATTTGTATCAGTGAATGACGAGCTGGAATACCACAAGGCTTAATATTAGGGCCATTGTTTTTCATGCTTTACATGTTACCCTTGGGAGATATCATCAGGAAGAATGGTGTTAGCTTTCACTGTTATGCTGATGATACTCAGTTCTATATGTCTTCGCAGCCCAACAAAGCATACAAATTTCTTGCTGCTAAAAAAACCTCCACATGTAAAAAACTATAACACTGTCTGACACTTGATGGCTGCTCTGTCAATTCTTCGTCATCAGTAAGTAACCTAGGTGTGCTATTTGATATAAATTTTTCCCCTCAAAAGCCCCATTTCTAACATTTGTAAAACCTAAAATTTCAATCTTAAAAAAAAACCTAAATATTGACCTATGCTCTCAATGTCAAATGCACAAATGTTAATTCATGCATTCATTACCTCATTGTAGGATTATCGTAATGTTTTATTCGGTGGTTGCTCTGCACGCTTAATAAACGAACTCCAGCTGGTCCAAAATGTAGCAGCTAGAGTTCTTACTAGAACCAGGAGGTATGAATTCTGACCATTTGATAATACTGATTCAACTGCGGGAGGTAAATACTTTTCCAAATTCATACCCCAAACTCTCAAACAATCTACCTAACATTGTTCAGGAGGCAGACATACTCTGTCAGTTTAAATGTAGATTAAAATCTATTTAACCTGGCATACACATAACACACTATCACATTTCTATAATTCAGATCTGTCAAAGGATTGTTAGGCTGCATTATCTAGGTAAACTGGATCCGGAACAATTCGCATAACCACTATGTACTTATTGCAATGTAAGAAGAATGGCATCTATGCTAATATAAGTATATTTCATTCTGAGGTCACTATAGCCACCCAGATCCAGTCCTTATCTAGACCAGTTGGTCACTGCAGTCACTCAGGCACAGTCCGTATCCAGAACAGATGGTGGATCATCACCTTGAGGCAACCTCTACAGCCCTGAATATCAGTGGAGACCATGAACTAGATGAGCCCCATAGATAGATTGGACCAATACCGTGGGAACCAGATGAGCCCACTGCTCAATATGTCTTGTGTTGCATCCTGGAATTAAACCACACCATGCTGGTTTCATCTGGCCAGAGTAGAACCCAGCGACTTAGCTTGGTCTCCCCCAAGGATTTTTTTCTCCATTTCTGTCACCGATGGAGTTTTGTTTCCTTGCCAGTGTCACCTTTGGCTTGCTTAGTTGTGGACACTTAATTTCTAGCAATATTGTTGACTTAATTACACAGATACTATTTGAAATGA
Organism: Carassius auratus; assembly: GCF_003368295.1. Classification (NCBI taxonomy): domain Eukaryota; kingdom Metazoa; phylum Chordata; class Actinopteri; order Cypriniformes; family Cyprinidae; genus Carassius; species Carassius auratus. Next base: position 15,386,408 of record NC_039288.1, on the reverse strand, counting down.
ACTGAGCTAGACAACGTCATCACTGAATTGATGATGAACTGACTTTAACTAGAAAATTGAGTGTTTACTATTGTCCTCTTGCATTATCAACACTATTTTCCTGTTTAATACTGTAAAGCTACTTTGACACAAGCAATATTGTATAAAGCACTATATAGATGAACTTAAATTACTTAACTTGACATTTCAAAATTTAATACAAGAAATTAAAAACAAGGAAATTATAAAAGTCCAAAATATCTTATGGTTTTCTCTTGCGGAAAGCAATATTCCCAAATTTGACCCATTTTAAAGGCCTTACAATTTTAATAGTACTAGAGCTCATGGGAATACATTTGAAGAACTATGGTTTTACAAGGTCTTTATAAAAGCATTTGATTTTGTTTTCTTAAAAAGGTTTGCAAACTATTTTTCATAAAAAATAAAAATTATTCAAATGTTTTTGAAACCATAATAAAGGCAAAAATAACCCCACATGTGAAAAATTGCCTTTTAAATGGCAGAAAATTACAGCAATCAAATACTTGAAAATGTATTAAATATGACTATTTCGTTTCGGACAAAGCCAGAGCTAACTCTTTACATCTCACTGAATTTAGCAAAAGCACTGCATCCTGTAAGAGCATTTTTTTATGTAAAACTCAAGATTCCTCTTGACACCAACTCTGTGAATATTACATTCACATCCACCCTGACAGCCTCTATCAAGCGTAACAAAATTGCACTTTTGTTTGACTGTCAAATATTTCATTATTTCTATCCATTTATGAAGACAGACTGATTTCTGTGGTGATGGGACTTGATATTTTCTACAGACTTCTTTTGATTCACACTTGTATTAGCACTATGCGTGTTGCTCTTTAGAACAAGGGACTTCAATCAGCGGTCTGCAACAGGGGGTCCGCAGCCGTACTGCAGGGGATCTGCCAATTAATGATTGATCACAAGTAATTTTTTATTAATAATAATAATAATAAAAAAATTCCCTTAGTCAATTTATATAATCACCCTTAAACAAAAGCAAGTGCACCCTCAGTTGATACTGCAATTATATTTTAGGTAAGACAATTTTAGAAAATGCTCTATTGCCTTTTTCAGCTCTGGAGAATGAGAAATGTAGCCAATCACAGACTTGTGGCATGCATTTTAACAAGTAATATACATATAATATACATGTAACATAAAATAGTTTATTTTTAATCATAATATGGTTAGTTTCTATTAATAAAATTGAAGGCTATAGGCTTTATGTGTAGCTTTGCTTGAGATATTTTGTATCAGCAGAACCCTGCTCCATGTCTCTATCACCTAAGGGGTCCTTGCCCTGAAAAACTTTGAAGACCCCTGCCTTAGAACTATTTCTCTTCATGGAATATGTTTCCTCTGGCATAATGATGCTGATCGGAATGACTGCAACCAGGTCAGTATGTTTTTTTACATAGTGCCTAATCAGTGAATCACACTTCAGGAAAATCTGTTTCACTTCTGTTTTATGCTTAGAATTCTGGTTAATTTTCCACATATGGTAATGAAAAAACTAGCAGCTCAGGTTTTAACAGTTTACACACTCACACACACATTATAGGACAGTTACAACATTGCAAAAGAAAAATTTAAAACCTTGTTTTTAATTGAAACTGGGAATGGAAGTGTTACTTTACCTTTGTTATGTAGAGATACGGCCAGATCGTAACACCTGCTTTGCTTCATGTATGCAAAAAAAAAAAAAAGAGAGTGCATGAGGATGCATATCCTCACTGGTGCTTTAGAGACCAGTTGAATTCTGACTAAAACGATGCAATAAAGTGAATACTGTAGGTTGGCAATATATTATTTAAGCAATAGCATACCACTGTACTGAATCACACTCTAAACAAGCAAAGCCCAGGGAGAGCCCACAGGTAAGAAACCATCATCATTAAAGCGTCTGTGACCTGAACCAGAAAAATATATGCAACATCACCATCGATACAGAGCTCTATCGATGAGCTTTGATCTGAGATCAGACCTCAAAAATTTTTCGATCTGAACTAACCATAGCTTGATTGACAGTTGCTAAGAACATTTCAATTTAAGTTCATGGCAAGGTCAATCTCTTCACCCACACTTGATTTAAGTGGGTCGTGAAGATGACAGGTCTTTGTACAGTTTTCTACCTACTGCTTATGTCTACTTAGTATTAGACCACTTAATAAATACATTTAAAAAATTTACATATTGGAAATAGAAATATAGATTTAAGTTAAAATTAACTTCTTTGTCTTGGCTGGCAGACACAAGTCAATTTTATAGTTTAACGTTAATTACACAAAATGTCTAGCAAGGAACACACCAACTGACCAATAAGAATCAAGCATTCTATACAGTCATGGAAAATATGTTTTACCTACTTTGCAGTCTTTTTCTTTTTCTAACAAGCATATTAGAATGAATTCTGAAGGATCACGTGACACTGAAGTCTGGAGTAATGGCTGCTAGAAAACGGCTAAGCTGCTAAAAGCTTTGTCACCACAAGAATTAATTACATTTTAAAATATATTACAATAGAAAATGGAATAATATTACTGATTTTTAATCAAATTCAGCCTAGCTGAGCATAAGAGACTTATTACAAAAAATTTAAAATATTAAAGACCACAAATTTTTGTATCATAGTGTATATGATACACAGAATAGGATTATTGCTACCAATTTGGAAAGACATTTCAAATCACCTTTACAATTACAATATATTTACTCTTCTCACTAGAACTAAACAGAAATCAGAGGTAACACATGTACAGTACTTGAGCTATAATAAGTTTGTTATAATTAACACTACATCACACTCTGACATTCAAGTCAACACACTGCAGTAAAATTGGCCTCTTGAGTTTGTAGTCACCTGTGAATAACTTAAGTGCTGTAATCAGTCAGAGTGAACGCAAAATCTGTTGACTGCAGTGATGCGTCTCACTGGGCAATACGAATACTTGCTTGAAGAACAAGGCCTTTGACATTCATGAAAGCCTTCAGAGTGCATGCATACATATTTTCTGGTAACGGTGTTTGAGTCATGCATAATGCAAATGCAACTGAAGTAAATCATGCGGTCCATTGCGCATCTTACATATGGAGAGGTGGCGCGCACATGCACTCACTAAATTAAACATTATTATGAAATTAAACTAAATTAAATTATTATCTCAAGCCAATATCTTTATGTGCCAATGCAATAGATTAATAAAAGACAATACGAGCTTAAACAAAATAAGGGGGCCCGAGAGACTGAAATCGCTCAGGTAAACAAGGGACAGATACAATAGATTACATTCTTCTCTCAAAGTAAAATGAGTGGTGTTCTTCTCTCGCCCTGCCTTTCTCCTCGCCTCCATCCCATCCTTTAAACATTTCCATCTATCTCTTGTGATTCAATCACTTATAGCCTCTTGCTTTCCTTTCTGATGCTCCCTCTCTTTAACTTGATTATAGTGCACAGTAAATATAGGAAAATGCTGTGTGTTTTTTTTTTTCTGACTTTTACGTTGTTCCTTATCAGATTATACAAGAAAGAAATAACACATTTACTACCACTCTAACTGCTTTACCTCTGTTTAATTAAATTAAATTTATTGAAATGTTAATTGGAACTTTTTTTATTTAAATAAAAAATGCATTTAAAAATCAGAAATTAAAAATAAAAAATGTTATAAAAAAAAAAAGCAGCATATGCTATATGAAACACCATGTAAGGCAAACCTAAAAAACAATTCATTGCATTAAGGTCAGAAACAAACCCACAGAAACACTGTCCATCTGGAGAATCAGATTTGGCCCAAACAAAATGAGACAGGAGCAGAAATGGGCTGAAGAGGTGTGGCACTGGCCTGAGGTTTAGTCGTAAACTGCAAACGAACCACCTCCTCTCATGGGCGCCTGAATCACAGACTGTCAGAGTGTGTCACAGCCTCCCCAGCACATGCTGCTGTGTCGCTGTCATGCCGCTATGGGGATATGTCAAGTCTTATCACAGCAACATAGGAAAGACTATGACAAGGGTGTCAATGTTGTGACAGCGCACATGCACTTAAGTCAACATAAAACAGCGATATGATTATTATAGTTTTGTAAGTAGGTGATTTGTGTGGTTAATCAGTTTTTACAGAAAATATTAAAGATTTGTTCATCATATAATATAAGTCATTGTTCACAAATCCTAAATTTTTACATAAAAAAAAAACAATAGCTGGAGCTCTGACCCTCTGACAATGTATTTGTTGTTCCAAAGAGTCCCTTCAGGTTTATGTGTTACCTTTGGTATGGTTTAAACTGTACGTTTTAGCTGTTTCCATCAACAGATCTTTTATGAAACATAATAATACTCTAAATTCTGACCGGATGAGCAGTTTTACAATAACCAATATGCTAACACATTAGGACACAATTCTACATTAATTTGCAAAGCTGTCATGTAAAATAACACACTGTGTTTAGCAACCATAAAAAAGAGGCTAATTAGCAACACTACTCTTATCCTCTTATTTCCAGATGCCTGGTATACTAAATAAGTCTCTAATCATATGTTTTAAAAAAATATATATTTTGAAAATCTAGTTCAGGATGCAAATCACATTAGCAAATTTCTAGTTCGTGGAGAAAATAGGAAGGCTGAAGCAGAAGATGTACTAAACAATAAAAGGACGGTATTCAACTTAATTTATAACAAGCATTATGTTTGGCTCAGAGAGTTCAAGACAAAAGAGAGGGTTAGAAAGGTGACACAGAATGAGCACCTGCTTTCAAAAATAATCTCAAGAAGTATTTCAAAACGTATTTTAAACTTTAAATGCTCTCTTAAAAACAGCAAGACATGATGCAACAACAATAGACATCCGTGTGATGCATTTACAAATATTCCAACATAAAAAAGACCAAAATGCCTGCTGTGCCACTTACTGCTTGAAGCTAACGTTTGAATGTTACACTTAAATTTCTTCAACACAAAAGCAAGGTTGTCACTATATTTTGCTTATACCTTTAACTTAATTTGCTTTGCCTTCTTCTCTTGATCTAACCCCCTTTTTGCAGCATGTGGGTGTAAGAATGCAAATTATAAATAAAATGCATTATTATTATCATGATCATTATTATTATTATTATCCCACTCACAAAGTGTGGAAATATCACTGAATCTCAGTCATTTCTAAATGCAGAATATGTCACTGAAGCTGCTGCTCCATTATTATTGTTATAAACAACAAGTGGCAGTAAAACCTGGAAGAGAGAAAACAAAGAGGTGTGATTAGGGCATTACGACCGCTTCTCTATTTCTCCCTAAAGACTCTTGACAGTAGCTTTCTCAGTGGGCAGTAAAAAGGTGAATTACAGCCATATTATGTTTTTTTTCTTCATTACAATAATGGCTCAATCATTCACTAATCAGGTTTAATGTTCTCTTCATTTCCGCATCATTTAAAAATGCAAGCATCTTACAATTTTCCTCTGCATTGTATTAAGGGTCATTTTGTCACCTTCATTCCAAGGGCCAATTTAAAATTCAAATCAAATTAAAATGGAAAAGGTATTTTTCATTACAAGAGCCTGAGAGAATGTAGATTTTAAATTGAACTGTTATATTCTTTAAAGGTGCTGTGTGTAATTTCTGTAGCTCTAGTGGCACCAAACAGAATTGAAATACCGGACATTTTTTCAAGGTCTCTGTAGATGAGCTATACAGTAAATCTCAAAACAGACTTCTGAGATGACACAACATGCAGGTTTTCATATCTTTACAATCAATGCACCTATAAAAACAACGAGTTTTGTTAATGCAAATTTATTTTTAAAGTGACTTTTTCAGTCCCGCTTAAATTAGATTGTGAAAAATGATGTCATGACAACACTGCAAACGTACAACATTCATCCCAACTTTCTGTCATTATCAACTTATCAAGTCCTTATTTGACCTTTGTCAACTAATTACTTAGAACACAACACTGATATATTTCCTATAACTCCAATCTTTCTCGTTAATAAGCTTGGCTCATTTTCATAGCACCAACATGCAGATATGAAAGACCACCCTTGTCCACTAAGATGACAAAATGTAATATGCCAACTGAAATGGAGTCAGATCTACTTTGGGAGTGATCCAATCTTCACTCTGCGTGAGTCCTCCATACATTTGACTTCCAAATACATATTTAAAGCTTTCCTGCCTTATGGAACCTCATTACCGCCCCCTCCTGCCAGCCATAATAACACTGTTAAACAATGAGTGAGACAGTAATGGAGACTGGAGAAGACTGGGTCATTCTTTCTTCAAATTCCCTCCATATGGTTTCGAGCTAGATTGAGTTTAATCCCTTGTGGGTATATTCATATATTTTTGCTGATACTCTGTGTGCAGAGTATGATCAGCATGGACGCTGAATCAAAAATGAGGGAAAGCACTCACATTACATTGCTTTTTATTCAGTATCTCAGAGGGGTTGGTTACGCTGCCTTGATCCAGGATGCTTAGAGTCTGGGATTTTTTCAGAAAATCTGATTGGATGGATCATTATTCACTAGGAAGCTATAATATCTTATACATGAATATCTGAAACAATGCATATTATATGTAACCTCTGTTTGGTAGTCTGGAAGCTCTCGTGGCAGGCTCTGTACCTTCATACCCCTCCGCCTAAGATTAAAGAGAGAAAAAAGAGGGTATTCTACTGAGAAAGAGATATGAGACTTTATGCACTCCTTTATCAGATAAGTTTAACCACATTGCATAGTCTCCACATGATAAGTGCAACAAGTTAAAGTCGTGGTCTAAAGGAAACATTCCTGTTTCTCTTTGACAAATTTACTACGCAGGGAAAGAATTACACCGAATCCTGAGAGATCTGTTGCATTCTGTTCTTCCCAAATCACATGAGATTGTGTCCTGATTTTCTACACAAACCCATCCGAGCACAGGGGAGTATAGGAGAAACACAGCTTCAACAGATAAACAGATTGAGAGCTGCCGATTTAGCTGGGTAGGTATCTTACATTTTTTTACAGTTACAACATTTTACTGTAGCATTTTCTATTTTTCAGTTAAAATTTCTGATTTTTTTTTTTTTTTTTTTTTTACTTTAGGAAACTGATTAGACTTGTTTAAAAAAAAACTCCAATAAGAGCAAGGACCTGAATTAAGAAAAATAAACAGGATTCATTTTGATTTCATGTGGACTTTTAACCCAACAATTACAGTATCCTTCCAATTCTTATTTACGTGGACGGAAGACTGATGGACAAATACAACAAATTTTCCTTGTAGCTAGACTGGTCCAATCTGGTGTCCCTACGGAAAAGAGGACAAAGCGAGATCGAAATAAAAAAAGAAGTGAAAAGAAGGGCACTTTATCCAGATAAACGAGAATAACACTGCAGCCAATGACCCTGTGGCCTAACAGCCACACGACGACCATTTCCGCGTTCACTTCCATGTCCCCTGGGAACCAAGTACCTGCCGACAGTTAGTAATAGTGTCTACCTCTCCTATCTCTAAGCTAAAGGGATGGAGTGAAGGTTTGCAAGTGGGTGATGAAAGAAAGAGAAAAAGAGACAGAGTGTAGCCGATAAGAGGAGGGTTTTGCCGATGTGTGCAGTGATGGATCGCTCTGAATGGTGTAGTTGGCAGGTGGGGTCGCTACATTTTAACAGAGGACACTTGATCCATCAAACTCTCTTTCTCGTGCTTTCTCTCCTTCTTTCGGTCTCATTTATTAACCATCCCACTCTCACTCCTCACCCTTTTTGAACATGCTGTCTGGTCACCAAGAACAGTTTTTGAAATTACTGTCTGTTCGCGAAATTGAGATGAAAGACAAGGCTCGAAGCACACAAACAAGCACACAGGTCATGCTGAAGGACGAATTGGGAGTTTTTCCCACATCGACACTCTTGACAGAGTCTTTCATGATACTATTTGAAATCAATACGCACTATAACATGTAGCGAGTGTCGGACCTTGAACATGTGGGATCGTTCTTCACATGGGGAAGGCGGAAAGGGGCTGTAACTGTCATCCAGAAGGTAAAGCCAATTATAGCCTCAATAATTACTGCCATTATACCCTTCTCATCATTAACCTATCATAAAAAAAACATTTCCCTAACAGGAAAAGTGCGTCCCTGACATGCAATAAAGCACTGTAAATCTGTCATATATGTCAGCATGACTTGGTGAGTGACTGATTTCTTATTGATTGGCTGCTGATGGCTAAATTGATCACCATTTAGAGCAGGGGTGTCAAACTCAATTCCTGCAGCCCTGCAGAGTTTTGTTCCAACCCTGCTCCAACACACGTACCATATAGTTTTCACATAAGCCTGAAGGACTTGATTAGTTGGATCAGTTGTGTTTAATTAGGGTTGAATTTAAACTCTGCAGGGCTCTGGCCCTCTAGGAATTGAGTTTGACACCCCTGATTTAGAATTATATACCCTGTACAGTATTAAAAAAAAGATTTCTGTGTCTATACTCAACTGCTTTAATTGCCTCTATTGTGTAAGGTTAATTTCAACCTTGATATGAATATGATCAAGGTGACACCTCTTGCCCCGCTGTACATGCATAAACCATGAGTGATCTCAGATCTGATCCATCTTATTCTCTGTGGATTGATAAGACACTCGCAATTCCCTTTTTGAATTTTAAAGGAATAGTTTAGTCATTATTTTCTCATTCTCAAGATATGGATGACAGCTTCCTCCATGTTAGCTGCAATTCTGTAAGTCATAATAATGACATATTGAGGCATTATTACAACTTACAGAATCACATTTGAGTGATTCATCTGTGACAGAAACCAATTTCTCGCTCATGTCTTTCCAAACCCATGTTTCTTTTTTTTTTCTCCAAAGAGCATAAGAGAATGTTTTGCAGAATATGAGACACTTTTTATGAATATGTGAATATTTCTTTCCTGATTTAGACAAAACAACTTTTTTCATTGGAGAAACAATATTATGGATAGAGAACTAGAGGAAGCAATGGTTTGTAGTTAAATCAATTTTGAAAATGAGACGTTAAAGGTGGGGTATGTATTTTACAGGACGTGGAGTGCTCAGTGCACAGGACGGACATTAACTGAGCCCAGCAATGACATAATTGATGTCTTGAATATGCTCTTGTGTCATGTTCGCTTGTTTGTAAATCTGCAATCATATTGTTATTCCCTTCAGCTATGATACACACTTTCATTTTCACAGTCTGGAGCATCTAAACCTCCTCCACTGTCTGTTTCAAAAAGTGTCCAAAAAGGAAGATAATATGTTTAATATATCAGATAGTAATCAGAGATGTATAGTAACGAAGTAGAACTACTTCACTACTGTACTTAAGTACTAAAAGGCGGTATCTGTACTTTATTAGAGTATTATTTTTTTCCCCTACTTCCACTTTTACTTCAGTACATATTTTCGATGAGTTTAATACTTTTACTCCGTTATTTTTGTCATGTGCTGCATCGTTACTCGTTACCCACGTTACCACAGCCAGAACTGTAGATGGCAGGTTTGATGAAGCTGGCATATCATTGAGCGAATCAAGCGATTAAGAAGACTGCGCGTGCTGACTGAACTGCTGTGAAGAGAGAGATGAGCACCGAGCCGAGCCAGATAATGACTCGTTCACGAGTCAAGAACCGGTTGCATCGGTTTACGGATCACCAGTAGTTCTTTCTGACAGTTCGATTCAATAAACCGGTTGAAGAAAACAGTTCACCGGTTCTTTTACAATCGACATAATGACGTCATTGGCGATGATTGCAAGCCTTCGGTTTACCTGGGCTCATAACATTAGCACAGAATCAGTTCAGAATAAATCCCCAAAAGAATCAGTTCGGTCCAGCGCTCTGTGTTTCGGTCTGCTTCACGCTGAATCACACATGCGCAGTATCATCAGCTCCTCGGTTCTCGAATTGGACACGAATTCGTAAACGGTTCTTGACTCGTGAACGAGTCAGACTTTTGTTCATTATCTGGCTCGGCTCGGTGTTCATCTTCAGTTCTCTCTTCACATCAGTTCAGTCAGTGTACTGTTTGAGTCAATTAATTACTCCGGGATATTGGCTTGTTTTAACTCAGAGGGAGTGTCAGCCACATTAAAAAAGTTAACAGCTTAAGTCATTTGTGGATTAATGCGTATTGGAGACGCGAACCGTTTAAAACGATTCAGTTCGATTTGGTGAACTGTTTCAAAAAGATCCGGTTACATCGAATGATTCGTTCACGAACCGGATATCACAAACTGCTTTGTTCTTAACTGTCTAACAACAGATACGGAAGAGAAGACAATGCTGAATAAAGTCGTAGTTTTTGCTATTTTTTATATTTAACTTACCCTCATGGACTACTTTGAAGATGTTTTTCTTACCTTTCTGGACATGGACAGTATACCATACAAACAGCTTCAATGGAGGGACTGAGAGCTCTCAGACTAAATCTAAAATATCTTAAACTGTGTTCCGAAGATAAACGGAGGACTTACATGTTTGAAACAACATGAGGGTGAGTTATTAATGACATAATTTTGCAAATTGGGCGAAATCTGTTTTTTGTTTACAAAAAGTTACAGTCAAAGGAATTGTGATTGTCCTTTAGGTTAATCATTTGAAATAGTAAAAACAATATGTTCAAACTTTTGACTACTTTCTTTAATAGCTACATAACACAATACTTCTACTTTTACTTTCAGTACTTGAGTAGTAAATTTTAAAATAGACGTACAATACTTAAGTACAAAAAATTTTGAATACTTTAGTACTTCTACTTAAGTGTGGTGCTTAAAGAGCACTTCAACTTCTACTCAAGTCACTTTTTTGATAGAGCACTTGTACTTTTACTCAAGTATGGGTCTCTAGTACTTTATACATCTCTGATAGTAATACAGCAGATTCTGCCATGTATGTGTGGGGTAAAGCTATCAAAATAGGGGCGAGAACTTTTTGGGGGTAGGGGTGTATTTGTTTTGGTGATTTGAAATATCAGCATTGGTTACCAGAAATCACTTACCCCACCTTTAACTGGTGGACTGGAGTCATGCAGAATTGTCACGTTATTATCAGCTGTTTGGACTCTCATTCTGACGGCACCCATTCACTGCAGAGGATGCATTGTTGAGTAAATTATGTAGCGCTCATTTTTTTCCAGATTTGTTGTAATAAAGAAATAGTCTCGTATGCATCTTGGATGGCCTGAGGGTGAGTAAACTTTTCAGCACATTTTCATTTTTGGGTGATGTTTCTCAGAAAATCATACAGGATTGGAACAATGTAAGAATGAGTAAATTATATTAAAATATTGCTTTTTTAAGGACAAGAAATAAAAGTAATTTGCCTCTAAATAAATAAATAAATCTCAGGGACTGCGGGGAAATGTAAGCATACGCATCACTGAGAATAAATCACACACATTTGGGTTTGCAGCCAGCGGTCCAGATAACTCACTGATTCTCTTTATTACTCTCCTGCAATCCTTTCTTCTGCCCTGATAACATGATTACAAGGGAGAATGGAACGGTGGTGGGGTGGGGAGGCTGAAATCTGCATACATTTGTGCACTCACACACACCTCAACATAGGCATCACAGCTCGAAGCAATCAAACGCTGTGCTGCATACAGCGCCAGTGCATGTTTTATTCATTTGCCTCCTAAAGCATCCGAAACTCTTTCTCTCTCTCCTTCCAAACCCAAAACTGTACATTGACAGGGATATGCCTTCAACACACACGAAAGACACTTGAAAATCAAACCACTATCTTAACCACAGGGCCAGTACGAGAAAACAAACATGTCCACCAACCCGGATCAGTGGGCACATGCTGTGTACAAGACTCTAACTTGTCGCTTTTCATTTACAGGGCAGAAGAAATCAAATGTCAAATTAAATGAATGGAAACCATTGTCATATTTGCTGAGCTCCAGCTACCCTTGTGAAACAAAAATATATTGCAGTATATTGGAAAATATCATGTAATATATTAGGAATATATTCTTATATATATTTATTTTTTCCAATATATTGCAATATATTGAAAGCGGCAATCATTTGTATATTTTGCAATATATTATATAATATATGTATCATCAATATATTATTAAATTTATTCAAATATATAAAATATTAGAAAATAATATATAACAATATATCACAATATATTTTAAGAAATATATTGGTGAATATATTTTCCTTTCGTAAGGGTAGAGCAGCACCAGATACATTGCAGATCAAAGAAAACTATGAACATAAAGACAGCTGTCACATGATTTTCTCTTAAAAAAGAAAAAGAATCTCTTAGCTTGTATTGACCCTTATCAGATGTTTTTAAAACAAAAAAAAAGACATGATGCAATTTATAATCATGTTATTTGTATCATTTATTTGGGTTCAACAGTACCTCCATTAGCACAGTGGTTCTCAGTTGTGACGCCATCTATTGAAAGCACAAAATTTGCCCATTATTTGACTGTCAACTTATATATGACCTATATTCAATAAAATAATTTATTGACAGTCAAAGCATTGATGCAATTTGAAGGGGGTAAATGCCTTCAGCCACCACAAGTGAGTATTTCCATACAAATTTAGTTGATACTTGCAAATATACACATTAGTCAAAATGTTTTTGTTGAAAATTGCTGTTAATATTAAAATATAAAATTAATTATTTCAAAACTTTCTTTCAGCTTTCTTTTACTGATGAATAACCAAAATAAATCTGAATTCTTTATTTTCAATATGCCTAATTTTTCTATTTTTGTTGCAAAAATGCACAAAATTGCTTTTACAATAACATAAAAATGAATGAATGAAGTTATACTGCTTTGCAGGAGGAATATGAAAGAATAATTTCAATCAAAATGAGAATCCATGCATGTTCGGATTATGCTTAATAAGCCAACAACGCATGTGGTCATGTAAACGCGGTAACATGTTTTTTAATAAGATAATATTGTATTTGTTAGTTTTCCGTTTACTGGTGTGCAAGTAAACGTACGCATTCACACTCCTCATGTCGTTTGTATATGTGGCTTTTTCATCTGTGGGACAGGACTTGGAATAAGACGTAGGCTGACTGTCAAACAAAAAGCAAAAATAAATCATTTTTATTAAGTCTCCAAAGAGTCATCAGACTGATCAGACAAAGAAGGAAATTTAAGTCGTTATTTACTCAAAATCCACACAAGTGAATATGGCGCTCAAGCAAACGCTTTTGGCGCCTTTCGTACATTTGACACCATAAAAGGTAAAAAAGAAATAAATAGGTGGAGCACAAGAAACTGCACGTAAAACTAAAAGTTACATTGTCCCTAAATTATACCATGTCCTAAAAGAATGTACTCTTTTTGTGAAGAAAAAGTACACACTTTTGAGTGTGTAGAAGACTAGGCAAGCTATCACGTCATGGAATTGCATCTTTAACAGACCACTCTGTCCCAAAGTACTCACCCTATCACTGTAAAATGGCCTTGCAAATTTCATTTAATTTAACACGTTGATCTGCCAGCCGTGGGTCTTTATGTGGAGAACTCTGCTCAGATTTTTGTATAATGATGCATTTAAGGGTGTATTCCCACCTGGAAAGTCTGCTAGTTCACATGCTTTGGTCTGGTCCAAATACAATGTTTTTTTTTTTGGTGTGGTTCGCGATGGTGTGGTTCCCTTTTTGCAAGTGAACCAGAAATTGTAAACAAAACCACACGTGTACTAAGGTCATCCATTTGATTTCATTGGACAGAAATTTTCAAGCATACCAGGGTTTTCTTGGAACCAGACAGAGACCACCTCTTCAGCTGGATCTTGGTGTGGTTGTTTGGTCCAAACCAAAGTACGATTGCTGTATTCATACTTGCCCAAAAGATCCGCACCAAGGGGGGAAACGAACTTGGGTATACAACCAAACAATACAGGTGTGAATACATCCAAAACGTTTTTGGTTTTTTTTGAGGGGGGGGGGGGGTCTAAACCTCTCTACTTAACCATGTTTTAATTTTTTAAAGCTTTTTATTTATGTTTGTTATCTGAATCGAATCCTTCGCCAAAGCACAATGTACTAATTAGCAATTATCTGAGGTGCACTCCTTTCATTCTGCAATTCTTCAATGGACTTTCTCTTTACATTTATTTTCTATCATTAAGTTCTCAAAGGATTTGTCCTCATTTCCATCCCTCAGTCAGATTAAACAGTCTCAGGAGTGTGAGGGAGAATGTTATGTTTTTTCCAAATACTAGTAACCCCCAGACACATTGTGTGGATAGAGCCAGCACATGCTCCCTTGAGCTGACATTACCACAGTTTAAGGGACAGACATTACACTATAGTAGCTGGTCCTTCTGCTTGGTTGAGCACATTCTTGAGGCGTGAAACTCACTTAATAGAAGCGTATCCACATGTTCAGTTGGGAATGTCTACTAAATTTGAAGTGACAAGGAAAGGGTTTAAAAATAAGAGCCATCTGTGAATTGGGTACTTTAATTATGTGGGTCCATTAATAATAGGAATTGGGCACATTAATAGGAAAACTTCCTGATTAGCATTATAACACATAATTCGAAGCAGTAGCCTGGCATGTAGCCAACAATATCAACAAGTAACCAATAATATTACTAAAAACAAAATAATACAGATTTTTTTTATTTATTCAAATGTCACTACTTCCCTTTCCTCTTCTGATAAATGTTCCTGATTCATATATTCAAAAGGTTGTTGTATAAGATTCAACAACACTATGTTTTACGTATTTTTAAAAAAGAATAGTGATCATCAGTACTGTGCTGTTTGCCAGGTTTTCAAAGAACTTTACGTGGGTGCTTGTCTTTCAAGGTCTATGAAAAAGAAGCAGTGTAACGGATAAGTTGGATTCAGATAGTGAACATCAAGTGATGGTTTTGATGGGCTTTGGGTAAAGAAAAGCATAAGCATCACAAAAAAAATCTGAACACACACATACATCTTCACTTCAAACGAAATGAGCCTCCTCCCGCTATGACAGCTGGCAGAGCTCTGGTGTGTGTGGCACACCTGGCACTGTGCAGATAGAGTAAACCTCAAAACACACACAAATACAAACATCCACATCACATCAGAGTGAATCGCACATGCATTTGAGAAGGTGAACGCTGATAACATCTGCCATGAACCGGCCGACTGTGAAATAAATGTCACTCTGAGGGGCATCTGATGGTCATCTGGATTTATAAATATTATTAATATATATTTCTACTAATATCACTAATAAAAGAGATAATATTTACATGTTAATTCACTTTGGGGTTCAAAAGTGTCTATATAATTGTCTTTCTTTTGTGGAACACAAAAAGTCCTGTACAGGTATACTAGCGGACCTGCTCCATACAATACAATGTGACGAAGGCTGTAAAGCAAGATTTTCAGTGAAAAAAAAAGCTATTGTATTGCTTCACTTTCTGTATGAGTTGATGGATTCATTTTATTATGTTTTATGTGCTATTACTGTATGTCCTTTGTGGAGGTTGGCAGTCACTGGTCACCATCCTCTTTTATTTTATTTCAAAATAACTTAGTTTGATCTTGGATTATTTATACCATCTGTGATTCTCTGCTGCCTGCCCCAACCTCTGCTTGTTTCTGGTTGTGATTTAGGATATCCACTGACATAGTCCTCGATGAGCCGATCTCCTTGGTGTAGACACATAAGTTGGGCTCCTGGATTCCTGACTGACCTGGATATACTCCCAAAGGCTGCTGGATCCTGGTTTGGCGAAGTCTTCTGTAACACAGAGTCAGGAGTCAGTATTTTATTAAGAGAATGGTCAAACAGGCAGAGATCAGAAAACAGCATCAGGTGTGTCAAGGGATATCCAGAAACAATAACAATACCAGGCAAAGGTCTATGTCAGGGGATATCCAAAATCAGAACCAGAGACAAGCAGAGGTCGGGGCAGGCAGCAGAGAATCACAGTCGGTAAACAATCCAAGATCAAACACAGGGAAAATGCTCTGAAATGCCAGACAGAACTAAACAAGAATTCGCCATGTGAGTGTGGATGAGTGCAACCTTTATAGTGACACTAATAGAAACAGGTGTGGTTCAATAATGAGTTCCTAGACGGGGTTTGTGGGACATGTAGTCCAGGGTGTACTGTGTCGTGTGAAAGTCTGTGTGGTGAATGGTTGCACTTTATTTTACAGTATGTGTACTAACATGTACTTATAGTGTACTTACAGTGTATTTATCTAAGAAAGTTCTGGTAATACAAGGTAACTACATGGGGTAGGGTTAGGTTTAGGGGTAGGTTCAGGGTTAGTACCTAGTTATTACATAGTTATTGTATTTACTATAATAAGTACATAGTATGTACATGGGGAACAGGACTGTAAAATAAAGTGCTACCTGGTGAATAAATGGATGTGCAGTGACTGGATCATGACAGTAGTATTCGCAGAAACAAGATTATGGAAATTAGCCCCGCCTCCACTCAATCACACCAGCTCATTTAGGCCTGGTCCACTTTCACTCAGACTGACCGCAGCTCTGTGGAGGGGTGGGTTCAATTTCAATTTAATCCAGCAAAATTATGACAAATAACTTTCAAAAGTGGATTAAAACACATTTAGTGACTATCACAATTTTTTTATTTCTTTCTTTCTTTAAATAGAATCAAGTGAGCTAAAAAGAAGCTCATACACACAACATGTAGAAAATGCATTTGTAAAAGTTATCTTATTAAACAATTTTAATTTGCCATATTTATCCAAGTATACTTAATGGAAATGGAAATAATTGCACTGACACATCTTGAAACATTTTAACATTATGTGATAAATGAAAAGCTTACTACTTCATTTTAGAAATTTGATTGCTGCTTATCGAGACACTGAAAGTAAATGTCATATTTTGCATTACTTTACTCACGGTCAACCTAAGTGCATCCAAAAGAAGTGCAAACAAAGTTTGCATTACTATGCATCTAATGTGAACTTTAAGTTTCAATTTTGGTAAGATCTTCTAAGACCTACTCACCCTCAGAACATATGCAGTGAATGTGTGCTGTCAGAATGAGAGCCCAAACAGCTGATAAAAACGTCACACTAATCCAAAACTACTCCACACAACTCTTGGCTGTCAATTAGCATCTTGTGACATTAAAAGCGGTGTTTGTAATGACCAGACTCGGTTAGCTAAAGTAGTTAACACTACACATTGGCAAGTGGTAAAGTTGGATTAATTCAGCCATATAAGTTCACACCAGAAACTAATTTAAAAGAAGAAGAGGAAGAGTGATTTATACAGGATAGTCTAGTTGATGTATCAGAATGGTAATACATTTTAATGTATTGCTGTCTAGAACATCACTCAAGTAACAGCAATAGATATCACAGCCTTTGGCTTGACTACATTATCAAACAGCTAATACTGTGTTGCTAATGTCACACACACCATGTTCCTTTAATATGTTAATGATATAAAAAATACAGTATATAAAAAATGCTAAATCAAACATTTTCACTAGCTGTCACGGTAGGAAATCCAGTGTTTCCTCCGTGTCATGTTTTGTTATTGTTTTTGTACTTACGTTGTCTCCATGTGTTCGTTTAGTTGATTGTCATCACCTGGGTGTTGATTGTCTCGCTCCAGCTGATCGTCATCATACCTCTGCTACTTATACTCACCTCGCTCTCTCTCTGTTGTCAGATCCTCTCTTATGTCTCCACGTACTAACTGGATTACCGTCTTCCGTGTTTGTGTGCTGGTTGGATTCGTGTTGTCGTCCGCGTGTCAGTGTTCCGGTCTGTTCCTGGTTCTAACCATTGACCACCTTCACCTGCACCGCTGACTTCACCATCCCGCTCTTCGCACGCCACCGTAGACCTTCCTTGCCATTGCCAACACTCTGGACACTCCTTATCAATAAACAACATCTGATTGCCTGCAATTGCTTCCTCCTCTTTTATCTGTCGTTACAGTAGGATCTGACCATCATGGAAGCAGCAGGCGATCGCTCCCCATCTCATCTCGAAGAATTTCTGCAACGAGCTGTGGGTCGTATGGATCGCCAAGACAAGGCGATAGATGAGATGGGTCGAGCCTTCCAAGCAATGGTGACGAAGGTGTCCGAGCTCGTTCTCCAGACGCAACAACAACAACAATCGTCACCCGCTGCGCCTCCCACGCCACCCACACCGCCGATCGTCTCCGGGGGGATTTCCCAGCCCGATCCACGCCTCCCCATCCCGGAGAAATATGCGGGTGAGCCAGAGTTCTGTCGATCTTTTCTGTCTCATTGTTCTCTGCACTTCGCCCTGCAGCCCCGCACGTTCTACACCGAGGAAATGAAGGTGGCATTCGTCTTATCTCTACTTACGGGAAGGGCTGCCCTCTGGGGGACGGCGGTGTGGGAGAACCAAGACAGCTGCTGTGCCTCGTTCCACGCACTTTCGGAAGAGATGAGACGGGTCTTCGACCGCTCCGCCGCCGGGAGGGAAGCGGCTTGGCTTCTCACGGACCTACGTCAGGGGGAAAGGTCCGTTTCTGATTATTCGATTGAGTTCCGCACCCTGGCGGCGGAGTGTAAGTGGAACGAGGAGGCGCAGTGGGATCACTTCCTGCATGGGTTGGCTGACCGCATCCAACAGGAGATCCGTGCCGTCGAGCTCCCCACTTCTCTCAACAGTCTGATTGACCTAACCATCAGAGTGGAGAATCGACTCGATCAAGCCACCAGACGGAGGGGGAGAGCAGTTCTCACGAACAGACCGGAGGCTCAGTATCAGCGCTCAGATGTTGCGGTCAGCCCACCGGGAGATCTTGAACCCATGCAGGTGGGGCGAGCTCGGCTCTCCCGGGAGGAGAGGATCAGGCGGAGATCCCTGGGACTTTGTTTATACTGCGGCAGTCAAGAACATCACATCCAGCGTTGTCCGGTAAAAGACCAAGCCCGATAGTAAGACGGAGGCTACTATCGGGTGGGATCTCTGCCAGAAAGACCTCTTCTACATCGACACTCCTTCCGGTGAGTCTACGGTGGTCCACCCACGCACTCGAGCATCACGCCTTGTTGGATTCTGGGGCAGAGGGTAATTTCATGGACTTCCAGTTCGCTAGTAAGCTTAACATTCCTCTCACTTCCCTCAAACACCCCATTGCACCCTTTGCTCTCAATGGACACAGACTACCAGTCATCACTCAGACCACCTTACCTGTTTCCCTCACCACATCTGGCAATCATACTGAGGAGATATCATTCTACATTACGGACTCACCTTCATCCCCCATCGTTCTCGGTCACACCTGGCTTCAGAAACACAACCCCAGCATCAATTGGCGCCTTGGATCTGTGGTTAGCTGGAGCGAGGAATGTCATTTGTCTTGTCTTTTGTCTGCTGGTGTTAATGTTTCTGAGTCTGTGTTTCAGGGGGAAGCAGTGGATTTGGCTAGCGTGCCCGCGGAGTACCACGACCTGAAGGAGGTGTTCAGTAAGTCTCGTGCTGATTCTCTTCCTCCTCATCGTCCCTATGACTGTGCGATAGAGTTATTGCCAGGTACTTCTCCGCCTAAGGGCAAGTTATATTCTTTGTCTGTTCCAGAGACGGCGGCCATGGAGAAATATATATCCAGTTCTCTAGCAACGGGGTTTATCCGCCCTTCCTCTTCTCCAGCGGGGGCGGGGTTCTTTTTTGTGGGAAAGAAGGACGGATCCTTGCGACCTTGCATTGACTACCGAGGGCTGAACAACATAACGGTAAAGAATACCTATCCTTTGCCGCTTATGTCTTCAGCTTTTGAGAGGTTGCAGGGAGCGTCCGTTTTCACTAAATTGGACTTACGTAATGCTTATCATTTGGTCCGCATCAGGGAGGGGGATGAGTGGAAGACTGCCTTTAACACCCCTAGAGGCCATTTTGAGTACTGCGTTATGCCGTTCGGGCTAACCAACTCGCCGGCAGTCTTTCAAGCACTCGTTAATGACGTGTTGCGAGACATGGTCGATCTGTTCATATATGTTTACCTGGATGACATATTGATCTTTTCTTCGTCTCTCCAGGAACACGTGCAACACGTACGACGAGTGCTTCTGCGGTTGCTAGAGAATGGATTGTTTGTCAAGGCGGAGAAATGCGTTTTTCATGCACAGTCTGTTTCTTTTCTAGGACACATCATTTCGACTGAGGGTGTTCGCATGGATCCTGAGAAGGTTAAGGCTGTGGTAAATTGGCCATCCCCAGAGTCTCGCAAGGCCCTGCAGAGATTTCTGGGGTTCGCCAATTTTTACCGGCGTTTCATTCGCAATTTCAGCCAACTAGCCGCTCCTCTGACCGCCTTGACCTCCCCTAGTTTGACGTTCAGGTGGTCAGACGCAGCTGAGGCTGCGTTTGCCAAACTGAAAAGCTGCTTTGTTTCAGCTCCCATTCTCGTCACCCCTGATCGCTCACGTCAATTCATAGTGGAGGTCGACGCGTCAGAGGTGGGGGTAGGAGCAGTGTTATCCCAAAGCGCATCCTCAGACGGAAAGGTGCATCCGTGCGCGTATTATTCTCACCGTTTATCTCCTGCAGAAGTTAATTATGACATTGGCAATCGAGAGTTGTTGGCAGTCAAACTTGCACTGGAAGAATGGCGTCACTGGCTTGAAGGGTCGGGTGTACCTTTCATTGTATGGACGGACCATAAGAATCTCGAATACATTAGAACCGCCAAAAGACTTAACTCCAGGCAGGCTCGGTGGGCATTGTTTTTCGGTCGTTTCGATTTTACACTTTCTTACCGGCCGGGTTCCAAAAACATCAAACCCGATGCTTTATCCCGTCTTTTTGAGCGTTCCGATCGTACTGCTACTCCCGAGCCCATTTTACCGGGGACCATCATTATCTCCGCGCTCAGATGGGAGGTCGAATCGAAGGTGTTGACCGCCTTAGAAGGGGTAACGCCCCCGGCTCGTTGCCCACCGAACCGATTGTTTGTGCCGGAGAGGTTACGGTCAGACGTTCTCCAGTGGGGTCATTGTTCCAGTGTTGCTTGTCACCCAGGGGTTAGTAGAACTAGATTTCTGGTCAAGCAACGATTTTGGTGGCCTGGTATGGCTCGTGACGTCCACGATTTCGTCTTGGCTTGTTCAGTTTGCGCTATTGGTAAGACTTCCAATCGACCTCCAGATGGGTTACTCTTACCGCTGTCTGTCCCTTCAAGACCCTGGTCCCACATTTCGCTAGATTTTATCACCGCCCTCCCGCCCTCTAAAGGCAATACGGTGATTTTAACCGTAGTGGACCGGTTCTCGAAGGCGACTCATTTTATTCCCTTGCCCAAATTACCTTCAGCCAAGGAAACAGCGGTAGCTGTCATTGACCACGTCTTCCGCATACATGGCCTCCCGACAGACGTGGTTTCTGACAGGGGTCCCCAATTTGTGTCCAAATTTTGGCGAGAGTTTTGTAAATTGTTAGGAGCGACTGTTAGTCTTTCTTCCGGGTTCCATCCCCAGAGCAATGGTCAAACCGAACGAGCCAATCAGGATGTCGAGAGGGTTTTGCGATGTTTGGTTTCCAATAATCCTTCGTCCTGGTGTCAGCAACTCTCAGTTGTGGAGTACGCACACAATTCTTTACCAGTGTCATCTACGGGCATGTCTCCATTTAAGTGTAGTTTAGGGTACCAACCACCTAATTTTGTTAGTACGGAATCCGAGGTTTCGGTCCCCTCCGCACACGCATTAGTCCAGAGGTGTCACCGCACCTGGACCAGAGCTCGCAGAGCTCTGCTCCAGGCTAGGTCGCGCACCAAGGCTAAGGCCGATCGCCACCGGTCGAAGCCTCCCCGTTACGTCGTCGGTCAAAGAGTGTGGCTTTCTACCCAGAACATTCCTATGCGGTCCGTTTCTAACAAACTTGCTCCCAAATTTATTGGCCCGTTTTCTATTACCAAGATTATTAATCCGGTTACCGTGCGTCTTAGCCTTCCTCCGGCGTACAGGAGGATTCATCCCGTGTTCCACGTCTCCAAAATTAAATCGGTGATTTCTTCCCGTCTTAATCCGCCTGCTCCGGTTCCCCCCCCGCCTCGTCTCGTTAATGGGGAAACCACCTATTTGGTTAATCGTATTCTGGACTCTAGACGGAGGGGACGCGGTTTTCAGTACTTGGTGGATTGGGAAGGTTACGGTCCGGAGGAGAGGAGTTGGGTTCCTGCTCGGGACATATTGGATCACCACCTTATAGATGATTACAATCTACAGGTAAAGCAGGCTGGGAACGTCAGGTGACGTCCTAGGGGAGAGGGTACTGTCACGGTAGGAAATCCAGTGTTTCCTCCGTGTCATGTTTTGTTATTGTTTTTGTACTTACGTTGTCTCCATGTGTTCGTTTAGTTGATTGTCATCACCTGGGTGTTGATTGTCTCGCTCCAGCTGATCGTCATCATACCTCTGCTACTTATACTCACCTCGCTCTCTCTCTGTTGTCAGATCCTCTCTTATGTCTCCACGTACTAACTGGATTACCGTCTTCCGTGTTTGTGTGCTGGTTGGATTCGTGTTGTCGTCCGCGTGTCAGTGTTCCGGTCTGTTCCTGGTTCTAACCATTGACCACCTTCACCTGCACCGCTGACTTCACCATCCCGCTCTTCGCACGCCACCGTAGACCTTCCTTGCCATTGCCAACACTCTGGACACTCCTTATCAATAAACAACATCTGATTGCCTGCAATTGCTTCCTCCTCTTTTATCTGTCGTTACACTAGCGTTTTCATACCTTTGGACTCTGTATTAGCTGTAGGAGCACAAATATTGACTCTGTCACTCATGAGTAATGTTCACTGTGCTCTGTCCTCTTTAAATGAAGCCATGTCTCTCTTTCTCACACTCACTTTCTCCTTTCAGCCCCATTCCAGCAACCTCCATCCACCTCTTCTGAAGATCTGAGCAGCCCTGCTGTTCACGGCCTGTAGGCCCTGTCTATTGGCTGAAGAGTGTCAGTCCAACCATGAGAGCTTCCACCTTGGGCACATTACAGAGCCTGCTACCCTAGAGCCATCCATGTACAGCTAATTAGATATTTGCCTCTATTTCACATATTCCATCTTTTTCCTCTTTCCTTTTCCTCCCTTCTCTCAACTCATCCTTCCATCTATCGCTCCCATCCTGCAGGAAACATACAAGGCTATTAATGTCAAATAGCTATAGTTGAAACATTCTTCTAACGCACCTGCAGAGCAGACTGGCTGTGGGGAAAGACTTGATTAATGTTGCTGATGTTGGTATGCATGAGAGACAGTGGGTGGGGATTCAGTTAGAGAGTAAAAGATAAAGGGTAGGACAGAGAGATACAGTGTTACACTTTGATTGGAAAGGTCATGTATGTTTCTAAGTTGCTTATTATTAAAGGAGTAGAACCCACCAGGAACAGATTAGAGTGATTTTTTTTTTCTCTCCATTGATGGAATCTCCAAAACTTAACATATCCTAACATATAACCTATGTAAATATAACAATATATATAAAACATTTAAATATATATGCTGAGTTCCTGGAGTCTGCTTGCTCAAATAATTTGCTGTGGTGAATCTCAGAAAGAAATGTCTGTTATTTTTATTATTACAACATTATTATTATATAATATATATTTTACATAAACATTTTTTACAATAAATATTTTTTCAATATTATTATC
The DNA here is from genome assembly GCF_003368295.1 of Carassius auratus. Classification (NCBI taxonomy): domain Eukaryota; kingdom Metazoa; phylum Chordata; class Actinopteri; order Cypriniformes; family Cyprinidae; genus Carassius; species Carassius auratus. Next base: position 15,362,746 of record NC_039288.1, on the reverse strand, counting down.
ATATTTAAATTGCACACACACACACAGCATAATTATATTATATATGCTGGATAAAAAGTGTTATATATAATTGTACTCAAAATAAATAAATAAATACACACATCATTATAAAATGTATGTTTAATCCAAAAATGCTATATGCAACAGGCTATATTTTATGCGATAAAATTTCGTTTATTTAATTTATTTATTTTTTTATTTTTTTTATTTTGGGGTGAAATAGTTTGGATATTTCTTGGCAGTTTTTGTGCAAGGTTTGAGTTAATAAAAAAAAAAAAAAAGTAAGAAAATAAATAATGTGAATGTAAGCTAGTTTGGAAGGGAAGACGTATTCATCTTTTGTCAGGTATGTATTATCAGGTCAAATTTCTCATTACAACATTCCAGAACAGCGCTCTTTTACACAAAAGGATTCCATGTGTACACAAATCTCTATCCGTTCACCTTACTCAAAACCTTCTCTCTTCATCTTTGTTCCGTCTCTCCTCCCCTTTCCTTTCCAATCTCCTGTCCTTCTCTGCCCTCTCTTTCTCTCTTTCTTTTCTTTGCATACATGACTGGTAATTTCCATTTCTCCTCATCATGTGTCCTTGAGCCTTTCATGGTCTTAATTCCCATTAACACTCAGAATCATTCAGAATGACCTGATCACTGCCTGCCCATTGTCCCTCTGCTTCCAAATGACACTTTAATTAAGACCCCGTCATGCACTGCAGATGGACCTTGGGCTCTGGACGCTGGTCAGGCTAACTGGAGCAGACTGACCGCAGCTCTGTGGAGGGGTGGGTTCAATTTCAATTTAATCCAGCAAAATGATGACAAATAACTTTCAAAAGTGGATTAAAACACATTTAGTGACTATCACAATTTTTTTTATTTCTTTCTTTCTTTAAATAGAATCAAGTGAGCTAAAAAGAAGCTCATACACACAACATGTAGAAAATGCATTTGTAAAAGTTATCCTATTAAACAATTTTAATTTGCCATATTTATCCAAGTATACTTAATGGAAATGGAAATAATTGCACTGACACATCTTGAAACATTTTAACATTTGCATTACTATGCATCTAATGTGAACTTTAAGTTTCAATTTTAGTAAGATCTTCTAAGACCTACTCACCCTCAGGCCATATGCAGTGAATGGGTGCTGTCAGAATGAGAGCCCAAACAGCTGATAAAAACGTCACACTAATCCAAAACTACTCTACACAACTCTTGGCTGTCAATTAGCATCTTTTGACATCAAAAGCGGTGTTTGTAATGAACAGATGTATTATTAAGATGTTTTGAACTTCAAACACTGCCTCTGGATATAATATTGCTTTTTCTAGTGAAAAAAAAAATCATCTCATTTGAATCAGAAGAAAAATCTGCATATAAAACACTGTTTACAAGGGAAAACAGTCCAAAACAATTCAGATTTTGCTGTGAGAGTACAAGAGGTGACTTTTTCATCTGTAGAAGTGTTATTACGCATTACGGACTGGTATTTTGGGTAAACACCCATATGCTGTTTAAAAACATATGAAATATATTTGTTGGAGCTATTCCTTTAAAAATTGTTCCTGCAATCCTCTTGTCCAACACACTGATCGTAACATTTATTCCATCATTTATGAAAACCTTATGCCATGTGTTCTAGCATGGAAAATGTCAGGCAAATATAAATCGTATATAAGTTCACAGGTGTGCAGAAGTCAATCATCGGTTCACTGGGTGCCATTATTAATATATTTTTCAACATGTTTTCCTCAAAGAAAACCAAGTTCACCTTTATATTTAAATATGTAAATGTACGATTTACCATAAGGTAGTTAGCACACACAGTCCGATGGCTAATGGTAAAAGCTGCACTAATGTCTGTCATCCATCCGCTAATAATCACCAACTGACCTTGTGTATGAGTAAGCACTGGTCTGACTTTTGTGCCAATTGTGGCTAATTATCTGCTTAGCCTATTAGCCTTCATCTGCAGTTCAATGTTAGCCAGAAGCCACAGCAATTAGCAGTGGGTCAGAACCAGAAAAAAAACCTTTCCCACTACCTGCAAACTAACACATGTCCATTCTTATTTACACAGAGCTAATATCATTCACTCATAAACAGTTCTATAATTGACAATGATAAACTTGATACATTAATATAAATGTTTAATCTATCTATCTATCTATCTATCTATCTATCTATATATCTATCTACTGTACTGTATCTATCTGTGTTTTGTCTTATCATTCAATCAAACTTTTTAAATGAATTTTTTAAAAACATTTTGACATTTCTTTAATTAAAACATTTTATTTCTACTTAATTACATTTTAATTTCAATTACAGTTTGCAAATCAAATACAATTTTTATACAATTTGGATATTCTCTGAAATAAATAAACCAATCATTTCAACTTAAATTATATCAAACTAACTTTAAAAAGCTGAATCTTGTATAGCTTGTATTGAAGCTGAAGGTTAAGATTATTTTAATGAGTTAGAGTAATAGAAAAACATGACTTACTGATCATATCTTTTCTTTACGTGTATTTTGATTTAAAATTCACAGGTAATCTTCTTAGTTAGAATAGCATGTGGTGATGACTTGATCACAAAAAGATCAGGATCAAGAAAGTAAAACACTCACCCTTGCCTACGCACATTTTTATTTAAAAGCTTGTTTATCACACAAATTTTTTGAATGGTTTAAAGAACATCTTTCAGAAAAGTTGATGGTGTAGAGTTTGTAATAATGCCAAGGCCAGGACATGATGAATGCATGAAATGTTATTTCACAATTTAAGTGACAGTAAATGAACAGTACAAATAAAACTTCAATCTATCAGTTTACACAATAAAATACTTGTAATAAATTGCCAAAAATACTGAATTTAGATTATGTAAATGTAATACATGAGAAACACCCCCACACACAAATACTTGTCCACACACATATTCAACTGACGTAAAAGCTTGTTCATTTAGGCACCCACTGACAGAGGTGAGTCTATCAGTTACCATGTCTAATGAATCTCAAACTGAAAGCTGTTTCACACACACACACACACACACAACTTTACATAACTTTAACTGATGGCGGCTGTTGAGTTAACTAACCGTTAAAACCAATAATGTCCCTGTGACAGCACAAGGGATGGAAGGACACAGAGAAGGACTCTGCACTCTGTCAGGAGAGTATAATCAGCACTGACAGAGGTATCATTTCACTGGAATATCTTGCCCTCTCTCACTTTTACTCTGACTCACTCTCTCATGTATGCATAATATGATTTCATAAAGGAGTGGTGACATAAAACAGCACAGGTTTGATTGCCAATTCAGCGACTGTCAGTTCTCTGCTACCATATTCATTTAATGCAGAGAAAGAGGGAAAAATATCCATCCGGATACTGAAACAATAGCATTTTTTATTTTTATTTTTCATATAGATGATAATATAACATAATTCAATTTACACATACTGCACAACGGAACTCAGATGGCATTTTGATGACGTAATTTCATCTCTCAATGAAATAACTTTTTTGTTTCTATTGGCAAATATGGAAACTTGCGCAGTCTTATGTCTAGTTTTTCATACATTTCAGCTTTTATGAAAAATAATTAGAATTGGAAATTATTTTGAAAATTGCCAAGAACCCAAATGCCCTTTCTTATAATGTTCTGAAATTTTTTTTTGCCTTAGATGATAGAACTCTTCCCTGACAAGAGTGATGCTTTAAAAGAGGTTTATTTGTTGTCATGCTCTTGTTGAATCAAATTCTCTAATGCAAATGTTCTAATGGGACAGAGCCGATATCAGCTGCTTTCGAATCAGTTTTGCAAGTAAACTCAGCAGGGCTACAACAGGGCTAAAGGCACCCCAAGGCAAAATATCTGTTTGATTAAAATAGCAATAAATACATGAGATACAGTTAAAATGTGTTGATTTTAATGTAATTTTGAAGAGGCTTCAGTGTCACGTGAAATCATTCTAATATGCTGAAAAAAAAAAAACATTTAATAAAAGTAGTATTAATAAATATATTAAATAAAATATTATTTAATATTATAAATATTATAATATATTAAATAAATATTATATGTATATACTGCTACTGTTATTTATGTGATGCTAATTATAAATCACTTTCTATTTTTCTACTCTATCAGTCTGCCATTTTATTCCATTCATCACCCTCGGACACTCGTCCACTAGTCCGCAAGTTGTATTTTTTGCCCACTGGCACTGATACAAGGCTAAGTTGTAACATACGCACAGCTCATGCAACCAACCCCAGAGTTCTGGCCAGAATCCACTCCCATTTCCTTGGAAAACCTTGCTTTCATTACAGGACAACTTGTGCTAATTACTAGTCAATGCTTTTATCCAAAGCCACTAACAGTCCACTTCTTAGATAAACAGTTCCCTTAGAGCAACCTGGGGTTAAGTGTCTTGCTCAAGTGCGCAGAAGGTCCTTTTAAGGAATTTGAACCTATGACATTGTAGTAACCTCCCCAAATGGATAAACCACAGGGCTACATGGCCTGCATTGTCATAGACTGAAAAACTTTCCATTTTGAAATCAGCTGTCTACTGATATAACAGCTTCAAACAGCAATCCATGTCAAACATCCAGCGAAACACTATTCACTGGTGCACTAGAGAGGCACTAAACAATCCTAATTGGAGTGTGCCAGCTGACAGAGGTAATGCAACAGGGCTAAACAAGTTTCCATGAACAGATTTCTGAAGGGAAGATATAATTAAAGAGAAAAAACAATCAAACATAAAGAAGAGAAAGAAGCATGACTAGTGTAATTGGTTAATATGATAGAGGACATCAGAGAGCTCAGGGCTATTTTTTATTTTTATTTTTTTTAAATGTGGAATGTTTTATAAGGGAACATTACATTTTATAATTTTGTATAAATGTTGACATAAATTGAATCAATTCTTGTATCTTTGATCATTTTTTGGTCAGACATATTAAAAAGTTTATAAATGGTACAACAAAATGAAAAAACAAAACAAAAACAATATATGTAATGTGACAACTTCCAAAACAAACAAAAGTGCAAATATCAATATACTTAAGTAAACATTTTAGCCATTTACAGTAAAAATGTATGCTAATTATATATTATATTAATATATAACAATGTTAAAACCAACATATCATAACTTGATACTTAAAGATATCATAGCTCTTAGATACTTTTAATAATAATAATAATAATAATAATAATAACAACAATAAAAATGTGATCTGACAATACTTTTAAGTGACTGTATTTATAGATTTTAAATTAAAATTAATTATATTAAACTAAAAGCCATGGTAAATATGTTACAGTAAAGTCTTTAACAAACAAAACGAAACAACACTGGAAAGCTAATCATAAGCTTTATATTAAGTCTCTCTTTGTTGACTGAAAGGATGAGCTGTGTTTAGCAACAGCACACATCCTCCGCAACTGAGCAAGAACAGGGATTATATTTCCCCATTTATAACAGAAATCAGCCATGAGAGAGAACCTATCGAGGGGGATATGTGTTTGACGTAGATTGATGGATGCTCTCCTACACTGTAGCTCTGCCCTCAAACATTGATTAATTCATAGATGCCAGCAAAATATACAAACTTTCTGTGCTTGTACTCTCTGGGTGGTTTCACACACAGGTGATGTACTCCAACAAGGGTGAATCAGAAGCGTGAATGTGAAAATGCACCATTCACATTAATGTCTTCCAGAAATAACTAATTCCAGGAAAATGTGACGCCCCTCTGTATGATGCAGCTTTTGCAGCAGATAATGGATGAGTGTATAATATGCCGTGTTAATTAGGCTCATTATAAAAACTTGATAAAATAAATTAACTGACCAATTAGAGTCACTTAACTAATGCTTCTCAGCTAAAAAATAGAGCCTCATATACCTCTGAAGAGATATATATATGTATATATTAAAAAAGCAATCATTATGGTATTATAAATTCTTTGCTGATTAATGACCTGCTCTTATCATCTGATTGTGTTTGTATTTCTCTATAAGTGCTATTGGATCTTAGCATTGCGTTCGACAATATTGACCACAACATTCTTTTGCATAGACTAGAAAACTTTGTTGGCATTAATGGTTAACGGTGCATTAGCATGGTTTAAATCATACTTATATGACCGTCATCAATTTGTAGCAGTGAATGAAGAGGTATCATATCGATCGCAAGTGCAGTATGGAGTACCTCAGGGCTCAGTACTAGGGCCGTTACTCTTAACGCTTTACATGTTACCATTGGGAGATATCATCAGGAAACATGGTGTAAGCTTTCACTGTTATGCTGATGATAGTCAGCTCTATATTTATTTGTGGCCCAGCGAAACATACCAATTTGAAAAACTAACAGAATGCATAGTCGATATAAAAAACTGGATGATGAGTAATTTTTTACTGCTAAATTCTGAAAAAAACAGAGGTGCTAATTATAGGACCTAAAAACACTGCATGTAATAACCTAAAATTCTGTCTAAGACTTGATGGCTGCTCTTTCAATTCTTCATCATCAGTTAGGAACTTAGGTGTGCTATTTGATAGCAATCTTTTCTTAGAAAGCCACATTTCTAGCACTTGTAAAACTGCATTTTCCATCTCAAAAATATATCTAAATTACGACCTTTGCTCTCAATGTCAAATTCAGAAATGTTAATCCATTTGTTTATGACCTCAAGTTTAGATCATTGTAAAGCTTTATTGGGTGGTCGTTCTGCAGGCTTAATAAACAAACTCCTGCTAGTCCAAAATGCAGCAGCTAGAGTTCTTACTAGATCCAGGAAGTATGATCATATTAGCCTGGTTCTGTCAACATTGCACTGGTTCCCTATTTAACATTGTATAGATTTTAAAATATTGCTTATTACTTATAAAGCCCTGAATGGTTTAGCACCTCAGTGTTTGAACAAGCTCTTGTTACATTAAAGTCTTCAACGTCGGCTAAATTCTCAAAACTCTGGCAACTTGATAATACCTTGAATATCAAAGTCAACTGTGGGTTGCAGATCCTTTTCCTATTTGGCGCCTAACCTCTGGAATAACCAAACATTGTTCGGGAGGCAGACACACTCCTGCAGTTCAAAATCTAGATTGAAGACCCATCTTTTTAACCTGGCTTACACATAACACACTAATAGCCTTCTAATATCCAAATCTGTTAAATCCATTATTTTTATGCTGCATTAATTAGGTAAATCGGAACTGGGAAAACTTAACCATAACTCCCGGTGTACTTGCTACATTGTTAGAAGATTGCCAGCTACGCTAATATTAGTCTGTTTCTCTCTTATTCCGAAGTCACTGTAGCCACCAGATCCAGTCTGTATCCAGATCAGATGGTCACTGTAATCACCCGAATCCAATACATATCCAGCCCTGATGTTGGATCAGCACCTTGAAACGACCTCTACAGCCCTGAAAGACAGCAGAGACCAGGACAACTAAATGAGCCCCAGATACAGATCCCCTGTAAAGACCTTGTCTCAGACAACCAATGGGACAAAACCACAGGAAACAGATGATTCTTCTGCACAGTCTGACTTTGCTGCAGCCTGGAACTGAACAGCTGTTTTGTCTGGTCAGAGGAGAACTGGCCCCCCCACTGAGCCCAGTTTTTCCCAAGGTTTTTTCTCCATTCTGTCACCAATGGAGTTTTGGATTCCTTGCCTCTATCACCTCTGGACACTTCATTTACAGCAACATCGTTGACTTGATTGCAAATGATTGCACATATACTATTTAAACTGAACTGAGTTGCATGACATCACTGAATTCAATGATCTACTAATGATCGACTTGACTTGACTAATCAAAATCAGAGCACCATTTATTGCACTTTATTGGGAAGTTGAGGGTATAGTTTCAGAAAAAAATGCTCTGTCATTTTCAGATCATTACAAAATCATCTTATTACTTCAATACTCCAATTCACCATGGCTGCATCCATCACTGTCTGAGACAATAGTGATGATTCCTCTGTTTAAATGCTGCCAGCACTGAGCTGATGGATCTTCACAACCGCAAAGCAATACCACGCTGACTTACAGATATGTGCTGACTGGAGGTTTAAACCCAGTTTAGCATAGTCACGGTGTGCCATTTCTGCACTCCATAATAGCTACGATTTCATGCATCTGTCATTTCCTTGGCTTGGCATTATGGCAATTATTGATTTTCTGCAGTTGTTATGTAAATTATTCTGAAAAGGTATATGAAAACCAAACTGTGAATATGAAAGTTGCGTGGCATTCAGCCAATTATGGTGACACACACAGAGCAGTGAACACACACCCGGAGCAGTGGGCAGCCATTTATGCTGCGGCGCCCAGGGAGCAGTTGGGGGTTCGGTGCCTTGCATACATACATATATATATATATATTAGGGCTGTCAAATTATTAAAATTTTTAATCAAATTAATCAGAATTTTCAGTGGATTAATCATGATTAATCACTATTTGCAACTACACCTGAATCCTAACCATTTTTTTTTTTTCTGAAATGCATACCAAAAGATAAATAACAGGACACAGATACATAATTTTCATGTATTGATTCATCAATATGTGGTTCTTTTTTTCTGAATTTCAAAAGTTTAACATTTACTTAGATCAAATTTACCTGAGCACTACATCAAACCATGCCATTTAACTACAGATAGTGTAAGGGTTTTAGGTGAACCAGTGGTTAAATATAGCCACATATCTATGAAATTATGCATAGAGAAACTCGAAAGAATGAACTCAGAAACACAAACATGCGCCACAATCACATAAGCAGTACTCTGGGCACTCTTGTTTTCGGGAGGTGTTCATTTGCTCTGCCACAATACTTTAGGATCGATATTTTCACGTTCTGAAGGCTTCAAGTGCCAGTAAAACCAAGTGCTTTTCCAAACAGCTGTAATTTTCGCTGCATTGCGTGTAGGCGTTCTGTGCATGAGCAGTGTGAAACACAGGACGCTATAACACAGTGATCCTCAAATCTGGCTCGCGAGATCCACTTTCCTGCGAAGTTTAGCTCTAACCCTAATCAAACACGCATGAGTTTGCTAATCGGTGTCTTTAGGATCATTAGTAAATCACAGGCAGGCGTGTTTAATTGGAGTCTGCGCTAAACTCTGCATGAAACTCGCGAGCCAGATTTGAGGATCACTGCTTTAACAGGAAGAAGAAGCTCCAGCATATCAACTACCAAAGTCGTCTCTGTTTATCGAGCTTGGCATGAATGTATTTGAGAGTAAATGGGGTAAAACCTTAAGCTTCTTCGGTGTTTTCGTCGAGGCACTCGCCGCTGTTTTTTACTATCTTGAGAATTCAGAGATCGACAGACTTTCCTAACCTGAACAATTTGTCACACTGCGCATGCGTGGAATACGTTAAAAAATTTGACGTAATTAACGACAACCAACTAATTAACGCCGTTAACACGCTATTTTTGACAGCCCTAATATATATATATATATATATATATATATATATATATATATATATATATATATATATATATTACAGATAAAAAGTTTGGACACACCTTCTCATTCAAATAGTTTTCTTTATTTTCATGACTATGTCACACTGAAGGCATCAAGGGCTATTTGACTAAGAAGGAGAGTGATGGGGTGCTGCGCCAGAAGACATGGCCTCCACAGTCACCGGACCTGAACCCAATCGAGTTGGTTAGGGGTAAGCTGGACCGCAGACAGAAGGCAAAAGGACCAACAAAAGCTAAGCATCTCTCGGGGAACTCCTTCAAGACTGTTGGAAAACCATTTCAGGTGACTACCTCTTGAAGCTCATCAAGAGAATGCCAAGAGTGAAAAATGGTTAATTCTACTTTGGCTTCATTGAGAACTATTTGAAAATAAACTAAGTGGCAATATTGTGTTGTAAATTTATTGTTCATTTTACTGTTTATTGAGCAAGACATTATAAAGGGTTTGTTCGCCCAAAAATGAAAATTCTGTCATTAATTACGCACACTCATGTAATTCTAAACCAGTAAGAATTTCATTCATCTTCAGAACATAAATTGAGATATTTTTGATAAAATCCGAGAGCTTTCTGACCCTCCTTAGACAACAATGTAACTGAAACTGAAGTTGTTGTTTTTTTTGTTTGTTTGTTTTTTTGTGCACAAAAGTTTTTCTCATAGCTTCATAAAATTACAGTTGAACGACTGATGTCACATGGACAAGGACATTTTAACAATGTCCTTACTACCCTCTCTGGGCCTGGGAGCATTTCAGTTGCATTGCTGTCTACAGTAGAAAGCTCTTGAATTTCACCAAAAATATCTTAATTCCTTTTCTGAAGATAAACAAAGTTCTTACTGATTTGGAAAGACATGACATTGGATGAGTAATTAATGACAGCATTTTCTTTTTAGGGTGAACTATCTCTTTAATATTAAGTAATATTATACTCACAAACCTGCTGTTAGTCAGAATAGCAGAAGGCTGTGTTTTGTGTGCTCTCATTCAAAATATATTGCAGGCAATTCTGTTTGATCATTCAGACTGAAGTAGTTCTAAATATTAGATTTTAAGCAATCAAGTTTGTTTCGAGTTTATACCCAGGGAACTAATTCACAGAATAGAGAGCTTCAGCCAGTGCATAGTAGGACTACCATTACTTCTTCCTAAAATGCTGCATAAACCAATTTTATTCCAGCAATGTGCTTTGAAAATGGAATAAGCCATCCATTTACAGTGCCACCAAGTGTATGTTTAGCATACAGTTGAACTGGATGTATACACAGATACCAACTCAACTAGCAGTCACACAGTCAGTCAATCACAGCTCAGGCCTGCTGCTCCTAACTGCAGCCATCCATCATCTCAGTATCTTCCTCTAAGACAACAGTGATGGATCATCAGCAGCGCATACTGTCAGCACCGTAAGCGACGGCCCTCAGTCAGTCATCCCCATCCCACTGAAGGAGGTACAATATGGGCTCGTAGTGCACAATAACATTTAATGGAACTGCTGTTCAGCTACAGTTCAAGATATCTGACTATATCAGGATAATTAATTTGGACAATACAGACTTAAATGGCCTTGGGCAATTATAAAAGAAGACCTATTAAAGTCTTTTAGCAGAACGACTTTAAAATTCCCCTTGGCTGGAAAGGTCTCGTTCTGATTTATGAAAACTGGTGTAGGTCAACGTTGTACTTCAGATCATACTCTCAAGCACTTGGATTATTGTGTCCTACAGACCTATGATCTGCTGAAGATATCAACACAGCTAATCACTGGCACAGTTGGGAACAGAGACAAAAAATACAGGAATAAAAAAAAAAAAAAGAAATAAAAAGTCAAACCAATTTGCATTTGGTCTTATTACGGTTTTCTCACATAATTATTTTTCTGATAATCAGAATTTATTTTTTTTCTACAAAACTATTCTGTGACACATGCAGTTGAATCTACAAGTGAATGAAATAAAAAATGTAATGCACTAACTGGGTAGTCTGATTCCCCACCAATTTGCTTTTTCCATTTTCCTGAACAAATAACACTTATTAGCTAATAAAACATGTAAAGCTATAAGACTTACTGTTAATCAGTGTAGTCATCGATTGGTTATGTCAAGTACACAATAATGATTGACCAGTTTGACCCACTAACTTGTGCCTATCAGCTAGTCCAGCATTTACCCAGTAGTCATCAGTCTGGACTGATTTTGTTCAGCAGGGTGGTGATGTGTTTAATGACAACATTGTTGACTTGCGACGTCATATCAGGAACTGTCAGACTGAGCAAAAAGGTTTAGAAAGTTAGCTAGACAGGAGTGTGAGAAATTGAGGCAGAGGCTGTAAGGAAAGGCAAGTAAATCCCCTTATACCTGCCGGTTTCTAATCTGTCCATCTTCCTCAACATCCAGATGAAAGCCATCTTGTTGTTCCTTTCTCTGTCTTTCTCTCTTCGATCTCCTTGTGTAATCTGACAGCGAAAATTAACTAAATGAAAGTTGTACTTATATCCCTTTAGCCTTCCCGTTGTGTGGGCTGAAGGCACAGATGGATTTGATTTTATTAGCTGTGTTTAAGTGAGCTTCTCTATCCTCTCATCCCTAGAGCTCTGCCTGGATCTGAATCTGTCTGTCAGGAAGACTTACGCCCAACACACTACGTGCTTTGCCTGAGAGATGGAAGGCATCTCTGATTGAAAAGCAATTTAGCAATTTTTATTATAATGATGTGCCTAAGATTACCATTGATCTGTTTACAAGACCTTTATTGAATAAGAGAGCAAGATGCGTATCAGCCAAAATCCTATGAAATTTTAAGAAAGGATCCAGAAAATGTATTTTTAAGGAAGGGCTAGTTAAATCATTGAAGTTCTCCATCCAGGCTTAAATCATTCAAAGTTTTCCCATCTCCATTGAAGGGATTCTCAGGGTATCCATGATCAATAGTGTTCAATGATTCTTACAGAAGTACGGCGGTATTGAAATTCATTGGATTTTTCTCTATGAGGATCCCAGGTTTATTCTATTTATCACCAGTACACTTTGAACTTCCATTTCCTAGAGTGATTACACAAACAAAAAGATACACCAACAAAGAGACCACCTAAGTTCATAAAAAGAATGTACCTTGTTTGTATGCAGATTTCCTAGTAGCATTCAATGATTCCTCTGCAAATCCCGCTCTTAGTTGGCGTGCTTGACAATAATCTTTCACATTACTGTTGATAAACACGCATGAACACAATGATGAAGATAGGCAGTCTTTAATAAATCCACAGAAGGTAAATCCAAAGAGAGGGAAGTCCTGCAACACACATAACATTGATGAGACCCAACCACAATGACCATAAAGAGAGAAACTTAAATGCACAAGCAGTCTAGACTAATAAAAATTACACATCTGAACAGAATGACACATTTAACAGAATGGTGCAAGAGGAAAGCAAAGTAAAGTTGACTTACCAAGGCAGAATGGCCATTCAAAGAGGCATTACATCACAAAAGTGTGAACTGAAAGCTTGAGTTTAGGGTGCAACTTGGGATGGGTCCATAGAGGGACTGAGCGGGGATGAAGATGACTGGACAGCAGGTGTGGCTGAGGACTGAGAAGAATAAAGAAATAAATGCAAAAATCCAAACAAAAATAGTTTCTTAAGTAAGTCTCTTAATGCAGCTTGGAGAGGTGGTGGGAGAGGGAATCTGGGCAGGACCAGCAAATCAGACAGATGAACAGAATTATGAAGGCTTAGGAGAATCAAAGTATCTAACTCTCTAAACTGATAAACAGTGTCCAAGTCCAGTAAACATTCACTCTCAGTGGGGTTCAATCCACGAGAATTCCCTCTGACATGTGCTGCATTGCCAGCTCACATAACTTGTCAGACATGGTAAAGACGATGGCAGGGTCAGGCACTTCTTCTCACGATGGCTCTTCCGTTGCAGAGGGCTCAGGAAGATGCTGCATGCAGTGGGATGCTGGGATGGTGGGATAGTGCGATGGTGACGACTAGCTGGGCATTGGGTCTGGAGTGGGGCTGGTGACTTCCAAAACAGTGAACCTTGATCCACCGTAAACCAACACCCACCAAGCATAAGGATTTATTTGGTCAAAATACAGTAAAAACAGTAATATTCTGAAATATAATTACAATATTTTGATTTATTACTGTGATTAATGGAGCCATTACTCCATTCTTCAGTGTCACATTATATAAGTTTAAATAAATTAAATGTATGTATTTAGCAGATGCTTTTATCCAGAGCGACTTACAGTGCATTTAGCCTAACATTTTTTACCTAACATGTTCCCTGGGAATCGAACCCACAACCTTGCACTGCTCTACCACTTGAGCCACAGGAACACATATATCAGAAATCATTTGAATATGTTTATTTAGTGAAATAATTACATCAATGAAATCAATGAAAACATTTATTTTATCACCATTAAAAACAGTTCTACTACTTAAACTAAATCACTGTTTTGGTTTGTTTTTTGTTTTTGTTTTTTGGAATTTTGATCAAACTAATGACTACTTCTAGCATTAAAGAAACCTTAATCATTCCAGACACACACAAACACATAGTAAAATCCAAATACAGTGAAATCTATTAGATACTGTACATATCGCAAATTGTGGAATAAAAAGTTTTGGTTGCACTTTATTTTACAGTACGTGTACTAACATGTACTTATAGTGTACTTACAGTGTATTTATCTAAGAAAGTTCTGGTAATACAAGGTAACTACATGGGGTAGGGTTAGGTTTAGGGGTAGGTTCAGGGTTAGTACCCAGTTGTTACATAGTTATTGTAATTACTATAATAAGTACATAGTATTTACATGAGGAACAGGACTGTAAAATAAAGTGCTACCAAAGTTTTTCACATTTGTAAATATACAGAAATTACCTTTTAATACTCTTGAGATGGAAATAAGCTTCCATAGAAAACATTGCAGACAGCAAGTCGAGTAAATGACACTATCAGTGGCCACAGTTTCAGCCTAGAATAGGCTGAATCTCTGGTAGTTGAAAGATTGTGAGGGTAGATCATTACAGTATAAACACTCTTATGTTTGTGTGATTTAAACCATATCCTAATATTAAAAAGTTGGGCACTAAAGGAGGTTCTTATGAGGTGCTTTTTTATTTAAGTGAATATTCTATTTTTTGAATATTGTTCAAATATTGACCAACCCCCCCACCCTCCCCTCCCCACTTTACACCAACCTAATGTACTGTGGTAAAACATGAGCGTGAAATGAAAGTAGAAAAACAAATATTACTCAAAAAAATTACATTTCCTCTCTCTGTGTTATCACACAAGAACTATGAAATGTATGTATGTATGATACAGTTTAAAAATACACTAACAGTCTTAAAACTCACATGAACAGCACAACAGCACCTTATAATCCCCCACCTTTTCCCCAGCTCAGCCTGAGAGCTGACAGCATTCCAGATGTCTTCTGTGAGACCACTTTAAGCAGAAACACAATAACCTGTGGCTTTTTGAAGAGACCAAATGCAGCCCGCTTCAGAGCAGCACACAACAAAAGAGAGTGCCCTTAGAACACAACCCTCCCGCATCTCTGAGCCGCTCTGCCTGACCATCATTACGCTTCATCCAAAGCCTCTCTGCAGTGTGAGGTTGGAGGTGAGGATGAGTCAGGTGTACGATGGGAAGAGTCGAGGGGGGGGAGGGGGGGGGAGGTTCAGAGGGGCCACGATTGTAAAAAGCTAAGAAAGAAACCATTCTTTTTTTAACCAGAATACATATTGTGTTAAACATCAATTGGCTATATATTATACATCATAGAATAATAAAATCGAAATATGTGCAAGGAAACCTGTGGTGTTTGATAGAGAATGTGTTATGAGAATCGCATAAAAGCCACATGCTTCTTCTCGTGCTGTTCTCGGCGCATGCCACTCATTCATGAGACACTGAGCACACTCCATCGAGGTGCAAGAATGCTTGTTAATTGGCCCGTGAATCAGATTCGTTTATCCTTGGAGCCAGATAAGGGATCCATAATTTATCCGAGACAAAAAAAAAGTGAAAGAAATGTAATTATTTTCCTGTTCAGTAGAGCATGCGGAGACGAGGACTCTGATGATTATTGAATTCTCACCGTCTTCTATTACATGCTGGATCCACAGCCGGAACTGTGGGGAGCTGGTGAGGGCTCTGTGGCTCCCCGCAAAGTTCATCCATTCGGCGACATTGGGGGAGCGTCGCGCTGCGGTTTTATTGGCGTCGGGTGTGTTTGTCTTCCTTCGGGAACAGCTGAGGCGGATGCGAGATTGGGTCTATGAAAAGAGCAGCTGGGGGAGAACTATGATGTGTACTTGGCTCCCTACTGGGACGTCCTGAAAGCACAGGAGAGAAGTTCATGGCACACATAAACGGATGTAATGTAGAGATCCAGGTTATGTGTAATCGCATTAGCGTTTTTTCAAGAGTCTATAAACTTCAGACCAAAAAAAAAACAAGAAAAAAGGAAATTAACATGAAACCCTTGTTGTGGATGATATGGTGGATATTTAATGAGAATTCTGCCCTTGAAAATGCATTAATGCTCATTTTTCATGTTCCATGAATAGGTAAATAAACAAAGTCAAGCATAAATTGGCTTATTGTAATAAAGAAGACTTTCGGTACTCATTTCATTATAGTAAAATGTAATTAAATGTAATTTATTTGTAGTAAAAGGGGTATTAATTACTCATTTATTTTCTATTTTATTATATACACTCACTGGCCACTTTATTAAGTACACCTTGCTAGTATCGGGTTGGAATATATCCCCCACACCAATACATCACCACCACCAGCCTGAACTGTTGAGACTAGGCAGGATGGATCCATGCTTTCATGTTCTTTACACCAAATTCTGACCCTACCTCATCAGACTCATCAGACCAGGCAACGTTTTTCCAATCTTCTATTGTCCAATTTTGGTGAGCCTGTGCCAATTTTAGCCTCCATATCCTCTTCTTAGGTGACAGGAGCAGCACCTGGTGAGGTCTTCTGCTGCTGTAGCCCATCTGCTTCTGGGTTCGACGTGTTGGGCATTCAGAGATGGTATTCTGCATACCTTGGTTGTAACAAGTGGTTATTTGAGTTACTGTTGCCTTTCTGTCATCTCTAACCAGTCTGCCCATTTTAAATACCCAGACCACCTTGTCTGGCACCAACATCAATCCCACGTTCAAAGTCACATAAATCCCCCCCCCCCCCCCCCATGGGATCTCTAAGTTTTTTTCAATGTATTTGTAAGGTTTTATGGCTGTATGGTTGCATTTAATTGATCAAAACTACGGTAAATCTCAAGTATTCAGTGACACATTATCCTTCCGAAATTGTTCTAATATGCTGATTTGCTGCTCAAGAAACATTTCTTATTATTATCAATGTTGAAAACACCTGTACCTTTTAATATAATTTAAATAATTAAAAAGAATGTCATTGAGTTAATATAGAATTCTTGTGAAACATTATAAATGTCTTGCCACTGCTAGTTTCTGAATAAAATCCCCAATGAAAATTTAAATTGATTGAAATGCCAATGTAGTTAGTAATGTATGAGACTGGGGATGTGTGACAGTAGAAGAGATGACAGGATTTAAAGTCAGGCAGTGTAAAAAAAAAATTTTAAAAAGAAAAGAAGACGAAAAGAAAGAAAACAAGAACTCTCACCTCAATCTCTGCCTAATCTTTGACTCAATTGCAGCTCTAATAACAAGGTGGAGGGGATTACACTCTTCCACCCTCAAAAAACTCTTCCATTTCACCCCTCACTCAGGCCATGATAACTGTTTCCAAGGCAACAGTTCCAGAATGTCTCCATGGCAGTGACAGAGTCTTTTCCGGAGTTCACATCCATATTGTGGTCAGAGGGAAAGAACATTCCCTACTTTTGGAAGACAAAGCCACTCTAAACATTCAGCCCAACGGTACCAAAAGTAGTTTTAGAGCTCTTGGCCTCCACCTCCAGTCCCCTATTGTCCCAGAAAAAGAGAGTTAGAAGGAGCGATAGAGAGAGGGAGAGATCAGCCGGAAGCCAGGTAGAAAGAAGGACACCTTGCACTGCTGTAATTGAATCACTACTCATCAGTGACGCTGCTGTGATTTTCTTGGCCAGGAATGATTCTAGGGTCACACTGAGATACTCACACACACACACAAAGACACACACAGAGATTATTCCTTTTCTCCATATCTAAAGGCCCATTCACACCAAGAACGATAATGACAAAAATAACTATAACAATATTAGCATCCACACCAACATATGATAACCTTCTGTTTCTATAAGCATGCGCCTGAGGTGGTCTGGTGGATTCTGATTGCCTATCAATGTTTGTATTGTTAATCACCTGGGGAAAATAAATTTATAGATTTTGAAAGTAGTAGTTTATCTTTAGTGATTTATTTGTGGTGTGAACCTGTTTTCACAGAATTAGAATGTTTATTAAAACTTTATGGTGGATGTTAAAGTTATCATCCTTGGTGTGAACAGAATTTCTATTTTCTTCATTATTATTAATAATATCTTGAATAAATCTGTCATGAAAACAGGTTATTACAGCCACCATTTTAATGTTTTTATTTTAGCAATGAATTGGGAGTTCATTAAGAAGTTGACATTTGGTCAATTTAAATGTTAATATACAACATTTTATTTGACTGTTGATTATTAAATAAATGTGATTTATTAATTGATTATTACATAAACTTTGGATGGTGGTTTTTGGTTAAATGAAAATCTATATTTTGTTTTTTGTGTGTGTTTTGGTATATAAAAAAAAAACATTTTGGTGAACGTTACTTCAGGAATTAAATTGATCAAATCCAACAGGATTGCAGCTTAGTAAAACATCCTTTTTAACTCACTCATACCCATGAGATGTGAGAAATAACAAGCACTGTGAAACAATAGTATCACTGTTTTTTATCAATGTGCATGAAACCAAAGATATCTCTTATCATTTGATGTTTTATTGCATTGCATTAGGACACTGTTTAATGACAACTTAATACCAGTATATCGCTTCGAGTGGCAGAAAAAAAACTTGACTGGTTCAAGTACTAAAAGATACTCAAGCAATCACTGCTCTATCCTTTAGGAGCGATCCACCTACAAAATATAGTATCATACTGAATGCATAATGAGTCTGCATATTTTGCTGTTTCATCTTCAAGTCCTATGATGTATTTTTGTATTTTTTATTTTTTTATTTTGGTATAAAAAGAAAGCGATCAATATTTCCAATGCAGCAGCAACAAAATGAAAGAGGTTTGAGTTTGCAAAGACTGGTGTCTAGGAAAGTGTCCTGAAAACAACTGACTGCGGGAGATACCATGACCCAGCCGTCTCCTTTTGATGACACAACAGAGGCTGCACCACAGACGTAGGCAAATTATTGTGCTGTTCCAGACACTAGTCTCCTCAAACAGGGAGTATGCTGATATTCAGCTTTGGATTTAAGAAGAAAAGGTTCAAAGAATAGAAAGACAAGGTGAGATAGTGCAAGTTTACCATTGGTCAGAGGAGACAAACTTAAAGTTGGCACTTAAGACAGCACTTTAGAAAATTGCTAGTCAGAGACACATGCACAAGCATGTGAAGAAGTCGTGCCGGGCCCCTGCTGATTTGTTCGATGTACACATTCCAACTGTAAATCACACACAGGCACTTAAAGCCATTATGATGTATAATTGCTTTGCACTCTCTAATCCTCAATCACTAATCAATGGTGTCATTCTCCAAGATGCCCCATGCTGTTCTCATGGCAACCCGGCGGCCGATCCTTTACAGACATGGCACTGACACAAATCCTGCACAAATTATTTAAACATTATAGATACAGAAAATAGCAATTGACAGTGGAATTAATGCAATGAACACAAGTACACATTTGTATATACACACTGAGTGATTATATGATGCCAGTGTGTCCTAATGGTATCTTATTTTGTTATGGTTTTGCTGCTTTGGAATGTTTCTGATTCTGAATGAGAACTCAGAAGCAAAATTAAAAATAAAAACTTCTTTTACACTTTAAACGAGTACGCAGAAATCACATCTGAAAATATGTTAAATTAACATCAAACATTAAGTAGAACAGATTAATTCATTATTTTTAAGTACAATAAAAAACTTCTAATTGAATCATAATTTTAAACTTAATTAAACAAAAAGTAAATAATATATATTCTTAAAAATATATATATATTAAATAAAATATAGAAAAATGGAAAGAAATATTAAATAGAAAGAAAACCAGACCAAATCATGACCATTAAAAATTATTCAAAATGTCATGTTTCAGTCTCATGGTGCTCTCATGTAATTAGATTCCTACTTCTCATTGCCTTCACAGTTTTTTTAACAGGACTCCTGTGGAACCCTGTGATATGCAAAATCCTGTCCTGCAACGTTTTGATGTAAAATGCTGTATTGCTCGGATAAAAACACTCAAAACAAATTGTAGTGGGGAAAAAAAACATATTCAGCAAACCTCTGTGTAAACTGCAACAACTTCTAGCCATGTTTCCATCTACCTGTTTTTATGTGCATTTTGGATTATCGCATTAAAAAAAAATGCTGGATGGAAACACCAAGATGCACAGAAATTCTGCACAGAAAAATGTGCATAAAAAAAGGAAACTAAACTTTTTATCCGATAAGAAAAAATTTGCATAAACTACAATCTAGAAACATTTACCAAATAAATTATAATATATGCAACTAAAAAGTCATGTGTACTTTGCGCTATGAGACAAGATAACTTGTCTAGCAGCAGACCAATCTCATTCAGAGCATTTTTATGTTGTTTTGGTCATTCTGAAATTCCTGAAGAAAGTTTGTCATCAAAGTTTTTCTGTATAATCACTGTCTTACATGACTGCGATCCACTAAAACACAATCTCTGCCAGGTGCACCATAGAAAGAAGTCTGGTTTATCTCAGCTCAGCCAATAAAACAGAATGCTACTAATCCAGAAAGCCCCCTGCTGTTACACTAATTGAGTTCGATATGCAGTGAGTGTAAACATCCCTCTCTTTCTCCATCTCCTTCTGTCCCATTTATTTCTTCTCACTCTCACTGTTGTCCTTTTTTATGTGTATGCTGTTAGGTTGTCTTTCAAAGTTTGTCTTTCTTAAAGTGGTTATGTGACATCGCTAAAAAAAATATTTATTTGGTGTAATGAAATGTGTATATGCTTTTTAAAGTTAAAAAAAAAAACATTATTTTCCACATACTGTACATGATTGTTTTTCCTCTATGCCCTTCTTTCTGAAATGCGTAGCATTTTACAAAGCTCATCATTCTGAAAAGCAACGTGTGCTCTGATTGGCCACCTATCCAGTGCAATTTGATTGGCTGAATACCTCAAGCGTATGATGGAAATTGTATGCCCCTTACCATACTGTGATGCCTTGAAGATGCGATTAATAAAAAACGATAAAACTCATTACATAATTACATAATTATTGATTATACTGACTTTTACTGTCTTTTTACGCATCGTGCTGCGTAAACATAAAACCATGTCTGAATTTGTGATCAGAGAAATGACAAACAACTAGTGCTACGCTGCACTGCTCAAAACTTGCATTTGAATGGTCAGTGGCAAATCTTTTAAATATGAAAACTTACTTACAGGCTATGACTGAGCAATATTTGTCAAAACACCAGCATTGTAGCCTACTCTACCAGGGAACAGTCCTTGTCCTTTGTAAAATGCATTGTACAAATCAGAATATCTGGTTTTAACTGTTCTGGAACAGTGTTGCAAATACAATTTAACCACTGATTTCTAGTTGTGTCCTCTTTTGGAAAGCCAGAAAAAAGAAGTTTCGCTTTCACAACGAAACACACAGTGTCTCCACCACATGGCGGCGGCAGCAGTGACAGCGACAGCGGCAGTTACTCCTTCTTTCTTTGCATGAACATTTGGGCGATGATTGTGAGATCAGGCTGCGTAGACATGTGGGGGGCATGCTTAAACGAGGCATTTTAGGAGGGTGTGGAAGAGTGTTAACTTTTATAAAGAAGATCTCTTTGGGTTTGAGACTGTAGTCTTTGCACCTGTAGGGATCCTATCTATTCATGAACAGCTTGTAACACTCCACAGAAAAATCGCATGCTATGACCCCTTTAAAGAATTAGAAATAATAAAAAAAATATGATTTTTGTAATATTTAGCTCATATGGGTGCTTTGTTATGCAGAATAAAAGTAGCTATAACAAGTAGCTACATAAGGAATTCAACAGCTGTTTGACTTCAGCAGTCCTCATGTTGTGTTCCTGAAAATGCTAGTTAATGTTATTGGGTTGCACTAAAACCTAATTACTGACTTTTTCCACATAACAACCTAACGATGTATTTATTTATTTATTTATTGATGATTTTTTTAACACTTGTAGGAGTTCCTGATCAGAAAAGAAATGACCAGCCTACAAAAAAATTACTTATATATTTCCTGTTATGCTGTATTATTTCCAAATTTTGGACTTTTTATCAATTTATGCCTCATTGATCTGAGCTTATGTACCTCAGTTTGTGAGTGAACATTGTCAAAAATATCTGCAAATAATGTTGTTGCTTTTTTCACTCAAAACCCAAGATGCATATACTTAAATCAAAGAGGCCTACAACCAAGCAGCTCCAAAAAGAAATAAAAGCCTGCTGAGCGAGATAAAACAAGTTAACAAAGATTGAATTTAAGGTTTGTACTTGTAGCATACAATTTTTTTGCAGCAGTTTAAAAATTTGCATTTGCTATGTGTAATTTATGGTGCAGAAAAAAACATGAAACCCTCTTCAAATAATATTAACCACAGTTCTTATTGTACTCATAAACCGAAACCCTCTATTCTAAAAATCCATAGCAAATTGCAAAAAATTTGAAAATGCAAATCTTCAATGCTAATATATTAAACAAAAATGCTAATAATCTGTTCTGTTTTAGTTTTATATAAACTGTCAAGCAAGTTTTCAAAGCATCCATAAGCATTATTGTAGCTAATGATTCACAACAAGGTCCAAGTTGGCATTTTTCTTTGGTTCATTCAAGCTCTCTATGTTCCTTTATCAAGAGGAAAAGAGATGTAGTGAGAGAATGAGAGCGAGAGAGCAGGTGCGCATTAGTGCGAAACCCAAAACCTGCCCACATCTCCCAATTAAACGCTTGATGGTCATTATGCATTCAGGTGATTAGAACCTTCACACTTGAATCTGGTATTCGTGTTCCCTCATATTCTCTGCTTTCTCCACATGCATATTAATCACCGGATTTAAATCATGAGACCTGATTTGTCTCTAATGGACTGTACAATGCATCTGTCATTATTTATGTTATTTCCTTCCTCCCCTCCTCCTCTTTCCTTCCCGCGTTCGTTTTGGCAGGTAGTGAGCTGGCACAGGAGTGTGTAATTAACTCAGTGAGGCTGTAAAAAGCAGTGTGATCTGTCACCAGCCGGGCCCTGTCAGTGTAACACAGCTTTACACCACCTGACTGCTTCTCATTAGGAGAAATGTGTGTGTGTGTGTAAATGATTTAGCAGCCTGATCCGTGCATCTCTTCACTAACACACCCTTAAACCTCCTCTTCTTTCATTTCAGTAAAGGGACACCTCATCTGTAGTCCGAGGTACGAGTGGCCTTCACATGATGATACCCATTAGCTAACATGAGAGACATCAGAGCACATAATTCATGCATTACATGCGACTGGCTTAAAGGGAAAGTAAAAAAAAAAAAAAAAAAGACAAGAAAAGAAAGTTCTGCCATAATTTATTCTCCCACATCTCACTATGAAAATGTATGACTATCTTTTTTCTGTAAAGCAAATATTTTGAATAATATAATAGTCACTCTTTTCTGAGCAATTACCATGAATGTGAACCAAAGCTTTCAAGCTTCAAATAGGACACAAAAGTGGTGCATAGGACGTCAAGTCTTCAGAAGCCATACGATCAGCCAGAATTCGGCATTAAATTATAAACTTCATTACCACTGAGCTCTTAATCTCTGTGACCACTCAGTGCATTCAAAAACTGAATCAGTTCAATTCATGAACTAATAATTTTTAGTAACAAAAGTTTAGCAGTAGAAAATAAAATATCTATAAAATAAAAACTATACTGAATCTATAGTAAACTGTAACTATTAAAATCATCGTTTAAACTGCATTGAAGAACAATTGGTGTAGAAACTATTTTCACTCAGAAAACAGTTACAATGAAAATACAAGTAACAATTGCATTAAATGTGAAGTAGAAAAACTTAAATATTTGTAATATTTGAGTAGTCATTGTTTTATCGATAACTTTGAATCATTATTATATACAATATAAAAAAAATATAAATGTAAAGCAGATTTGAAATTGGTTCAAACTGATTTTGAAACATTAAAACAATATTATAGATAGAATTTATTTTCATGAATAACACTACAATTTCTAAAAATGAATCACACAAAGTATTCGTATGTCTTCAGAAGACATGGAATACAGCGCAGAAGTAATTTGGCTCACTTTTATGATGCTTTTGTTATTATGACAGCCTAAAAAGTAAAAGAGTAAAGAGGACATTCTTCAGAATGTTTTATGTAGCTTGTTTGCAATGACAGAGAGTGAGGAAATGATGACAGAATTTTTATTTTTGAGAGCACTGTCCCTTTAAAGGGCAAATTGGATGTCCGTTTTCCACAAGTTTGTATAATTCTTTAGGGTCTTCATGAAATGTCGGCAACATACTTTGGATACAATTCCTCAATAGTCATGCAAAACAACTCCCTTTTACCATGTCAAAAACAGCTCTGTTCACAGTGGCCCATTTTGGTGCATGTCTCTTTAAATGCTAATGAGCTCTGCTCACCCTGCCCCTCTCTTCCATAGTAAAGCAAAGGCGCTTTGCAAATAATAAAAGAAAGTATATAAAGTTTGAGACTTCTTTTTGGAGGTGCAGCTGGATCCATCTATGAGTTTTACCTTTTTAGTAAAACCTGCCTTGAATTGTCCCTTCAGCAAACAGTCTGGAGTAAAATGATTTGCACAGACATAAACAAATGTAGGTGCATTAGGTAACGTGTTACCATGAAAAGCAAAACGTATCCACTGTGTCCCCAGTGGCTCTGATGTTAGGAAAAAATTAAGACTCTTATGTTCACAATATTTTTTTTGTTAGTTTTTTTGATTTTTGAACAAGGGAAAAAAAAAAGATCGGACTGGGGTAAGCTCCGGTTTCATGTGGACGTAGCCTGAGACTGTTTAGGTTTTTTGGGGGATAAAAAAAAGGTGAATGGATTTTTATCATTATAGGGTGTCCACATACTAAGATGTAAACTTTTACACCATGTAAAAGTGTATTTTGTGTCCAATGTCCATTTTAAACCTCCAATTCTTTAATTTGACCAGCAATAGACTCCTATCCACAGTTGCGAGTGATTTTTGCATAATGACACCTATTAGCTATAATGTGAGAGACATCCGAGCACATAATTCATGCATTACATGTGACCGGCTTAAAGCTACTTATGCCTGACTAATATAGAGAAAGAAAGATCTTGTGTTTTTCATTTCATACTCAGAACTGGATCTGCAGTAAATTACATCACCTATCCTCACACAGAGAAGGAAATGGAGAGAGGGGAAAAGGGAGGAAAGGAAAAAAAGATAAAGAGCACCAGAGAATACTGCTGAGACCACATTTAGTGATGCTGAAAGTCTAATTACAATGGGCAGCTGTTCGTAATAGGGTTTATACAACAGCATGCTGAGTACAGGTAGAGAGGTCAGGCTCTCCACTCCTCTTGAGAACACCAATGAGAAACAGACCGCATAGTGGGATGTAGATCCCAATGTAGAACAACAGTTTCTCCCACTTTTACAAACATCTACATGCAGGGGGTGATAGTCTGGTAAGGGGGTTAGGGGTTTGGCTTGGTGGGGTGGAGAGTACAGGTTTGATATCCGGAAGGAGCAACTCATAAACTGTTGTTGGAGTTATTGGAATGTTCTATCACCATTGTACTTTTGGCCCAGATGGCTCCAATGCGATTGTGCCTGCAATTAGTGAACTGTAAACTGCAATGCTATAAAAGTGTGCACTTAATGGCATGTTGTCACATGGGAGGTTGTCCAAAGAACTTCATCTCAGTAACTATAACATTTGTAATCGAAGAACTAATAAAATATACATATTTTCTCTAGCAAAAAGATTTTGTAAGGTGACAACATGTGACCAAACATGCCCCACTGACACAGGTTGACATGTTAAATTATCCTTTATTTCCTGGAGAACAGCAGAAATTCCAGAAAATGCTCTCTCTATTTTTTTTTTATAAAATAATATATTAAAATACATTATTATGCATATTTACAAATGTGTATAAACTATTTTACTATTTATTTATATGCATATTCCAAAATGTTCATTAAAACTAATTGAAGATGTATGTATATAAAACAATAAATAAACTTAATAAGCTAAACTTTTATATAATATTAGATATATTTATATCTATCTATCTATCTATCTATCTATAGTGTATGCATATTATTTATGTTATAATTATAATAACATAATGTTTAATGTACTATAATGATATAATAGAAATATAATTATATAAATTTGAGAAAATGAATGTATATGAATATATGTTACTGATATAATATAATGTTATATACTGTACATACACATATACTGTACACACAGAGAGAGAGAGAGACACATTCACATTTTAGATAATTGCTATATTAATACAATTAAATATTATATCATGCATTATATTCACTCTCACTGGTGAAACTAAACAAACAAACTGGTGTAACTTGCACATGTCTCACACTTGTGAGTCTCACTTGAGTCTCTTAAGGACCATGCTGCAATTCATACAAGCTCGAGGTGAAATTATTAGGTTTGGGAGTCTGCCATTTAATCCACAAGTGAACCAAACCACACGCTAACATGTTCAGATCACACCAGCTGTTGTACTTTGAAGAATTCTACCCAGCGGTCTCCCACAGCTGGCCGATCGAATTATGGCTCGACAGAACGAGACAAGCTAAGCATGCTGAGATGGTCCCCAGTCAGCGTGTGCTTGGATTAATATGCATGAAAACTGAAACACATATACTCAATAATCATTTAAGCACCAGACTAGGTTTGAAACAGCCAAATCCACATGAATTCATGCATGTCACGGACAAAGAAAATCTCTCCACATGGTTTTTATTTTTGGCCCCTTTGAAAAAAACAAAACAAAATGAGGAGTTGACAATATTTTCCCCATTACCACTGCAGGGGTCTTTTCATATGCTTCCTTAAAGGTGTACAAATGTATTTCAGGATGAAATAGGCTTAAGTGGAGGAGTCTCAGATTGACGTCAGGGTTAAAGATGTCACATTATGCTGGTTAAAACTGCTAAGGTCTTTTTGAGCTTCATATATCTACATTTCAACATTTCAAGGTAAATTCCTCTTGGGCTATCAAGTTCAGATTTCCCTTTCAAGTTAGGCACTAAAGGCAGATTCTACCTGTGATGGAAATTTGTATGATCTGTCCCTTCAACATCTCTGTAATGCATATGTGATGTGCGTGTGTGTGTGTGTGTGTGTGTGTGTGTATGTATATATATATATATATATATATATATATATATATATAATGAGATACAATAATCTGTAACAGCGATCAATAGTTTCAATGTCTATTCACACCAAGGATAGGCATGGTAAACATAACATATTCATTAAATCTTTTATTTTCTTTAGACACATAACATTTTTTGTTAAGTATCTTAACATTTTTAAGTCAATGACAAATGTTTGTCATAGTCTGTGCGAATATTTTAGTGTAAAATTCTTTGCTATTATTTTATACTCTTCTGTCATTTATTCAGATTATATTTCTATAATACATTCTTTTTCACCCTTTACTCGAGCATTCTGTTCTAGCCATCTACTATCTACTAATCCATACAATTATTTCCCAAACATAATGAGAACATTTAAGGCGAAGAGGGCTTTGGATTTGCATGGTTCTTAATTGAAATGAGATTTGCTGAGGTCTTGGAAAAAGCAAGCCCATCACAGACTGTTAATTTTTTTAGAGCACAGGGACCAACGCTTGACAAACAAACACACACACATACAGAAACACACACTTTTTTATTTATTTTTTCTCAGAGAAGGCATCACAGAGCTGGCCTTGAAGGCCTTAGCTGCATGCAGCACAGATAGCAATATAATCACACAAGCAATATATCATTTAGGAGAACTAGATTTTTACTTTTTCTGAATAAAAACTCACTGCCATGATAGTCTTCTTTGGATGGTTGCCAGAATGTCGCTTTGCAATCCAGAAGTCTTTTAAATGGTATTAACATATTTCTGTGCAGTTGCTATGGTGTTGTGGGCGGTCGCCAGTGTGTTGCTATGCAGTCTTCTGAGTGGATTAAAGGGATAATTCACCAAAAAAAGACAATTCTGGCATCATTTATTTACTCTCATGTCATTCCAAATGGATGATTGTCAATGCATTGCTATGCAGTCTCCTAAATGTTTTAGTTAATTTCCATGTGTGCTACAGTATGCAATCGTTAAGTTTTGTGCTTTGAGTGCATTGTTATGCAGTTTTCACATGGTTGTCCGGATGGCTGCGCACTGGCCCAGATAATAGTAATCAAGACATTAAATGTGGCTCCTTCAGTTTCTATGGGAATTTGTTTTACCATTTTTATCTGCCAGACAAAAACAATTTGGGAGATGTTAGATTGCTTATAAAAATAAATACATACTGTACCTCTCCTCAACTTTCTGTCCGAATAGCAGAAACCATGCAGTATGAGTAAAGTTTAGTACTTAGTTGTTTATATGCATTGGCAAGCTCTGCTCTTCTAAAAGTACCAAATTGAGTAAAAAAAAACAAAAAAAAAACAGGGAGAGGTTGGCACATTGAGGCAACAGAGAGAATTTGACAGTTTAAAAAAAACACCTGGTGGAGAGGGAACAAAATGAGACTGGAATGACAAAATAAAACAATGACAACTGTATGTTAGAAAATAAACCCTGAGTAACAAGTCAAACACACACTCACACATATAAAAAATATATCTTTTCCCCGTCCCATCATCCCTTATCTCTGTTTGAAAACACACACACACACATCTTTGTCCATTCACATGCATTTTCGGTTTATTAGCTTTGTCCACAGTGGTGCATTAGGCAGCGCTTCGGCCGTGAAGCACTGCGTGAGGCTCAGCCAGCTCCCCGGGGATCTTTCTATTTACTGATACTATCGGTAAAGAGCTCTGCAGAGGACACAACCTCCACAACCATCCTGCTTACAGATGCCTGGTCACGCCACAAAGATAGACTTCTTCACTTCTCCTGCTTCTGGACTAACGCTGCCTCTCTTTTTTGGGCCTGACGCAAGCAAGCACAGACAGGCTGACTGACAATGAGGCAAACATTACACGAGACAGTAGCTACCTCTGCTGCCTGACTCGATTGTATTGAATGTGACAGTGATGGGGTTCCGAAGAGAAGCTAGGACCACGGCGGATGTCGTTCTGAGTCGTGAGAACTCGCAAGTATCAGTCTGCTAATAAAGAAAAACACATGCACCTACACACAGTACCAAGGACACCCAAGCTCAGGAATTCGCCCTTCAAGCACGTTTCATGCTGAAGTTAATCACAGGGAAAGCGACTCTGGGGGTTTTGTTCAACAGCCTGTTCCTTCATCTCCGCTTGAGCTGGAATCATTAAACACATCCACTGGACAGTGAGGAGAACACACATGGCTTGTTTGTCAATTTCAGAGGGAACAGAGGCAAATCTGAGCTTAATGAAGAGAGGCTCACAGCGAGCCTTTGAAGTCACTAAGCCGGCAAGGCACTAGCAAACACTTCATTGTATGAGATGTATGAGGTCGACTTAAGTAGAGCATCTCTTCTCGATGATGAGGAGAATTCTCTCAAAGTTCATGAAAGGAAAGTGGTGGTAATACTTCTACAGAATGCGTTTGAGTATTAACAAAAAGGTGGAGGGAGAGAAAGAATGAATGGAGAAAAGAGAGGGTAAAAAAAGGAAATGGTAGATGGAAGAAAGACATATAATGATTTTACATAAACATGTGCGGTGTTGTTCCTTCCCTGCTGAAAAGATCAGAACAAAAAAAAAAAAAACTGCAGACAGATCAATTTATTTAAATAATTTAAAAACGAATTATTTAGTTATACTAGAGGGCTGCTGAAAGCTTAAAATGGTTGATGAATGTTCTAAGGTGTGCAATTATTTTCCAGGAAATGCAAAGCTATATTAGTTCCATGTCACTTCGCCAAATTATTTCTGTAATTGCAATAGTAAATAGTTCATCGTTGATCCAGATCAGTTCGGTTCTTATCCATTGGTTTCTGTGCACTTGAGTCTATAATATTGCCAAATTGTTCTAACTAAGCAAGCCCAAAGGTAACAGTGGCAAGGAACCCAAATTCCATCTGTGAAAAAAATGGAGAGAAAAAAATTACTTTGGGAGAAATCAAGCTCCATCAGGTAGCCAGTTCTCATTATCGTTGGAAAGCAGCTGAAAACCTACGTAATATTTCTCAGTTGTGAGTTGCTAACATCACTGTTCTTGAAGCAGTTAAGCTTACAGTTTCACTATTAGAAGAGATATTGCTCTTGAACACTATTGAGAGACACACAGACTATGGTAATTCACACATGCTCCAGACAGCTACAATTAATCTCTTTCTCATTCATAACTGCATAGGACTGCACTAAGAACTCCATTACCAGTGGCTCAAACCTCCTGTACTACAGAAATGCTCTAAAATGGTGTTTCTGAAATAGCAATAGCAGTAGCTAATACTGGTAAAAAAAAAATATATAATAATAAAACATAAGTGTATAGCCTGAATGCACTGTACGTTGCTTAGGATAAAAGTGTCTGCTAAATGCATAAATGTAAATGTAATGTAAGCAACAGAGGCTTGAGATGAGATACGTAGGAAATTAGTCCTACACTCAAGAACGTTTTAAGGGCAAAACCTGACAAATGTCTAAAAATACATCATCTGAACAATATCTTGAGGTGAGGTAACAGTAATATAAGAGTGGAATAATTGACTCTGGGCCATTGAATTATTTGAAAAATAATGCTCTGCTTCGAGTCATGCCCACATTATTTATTACCTCAGGTGTGCTTTATTTTTCTAATAATTCAACAGCCTTTGTCAGTTTTTCCACACACACATACAGTATGTGTGAATATTTTTTTTAAAGTGATTCTAATCATATTTTCCCATGTCGTTGTAATAGTGGTGTATAAATAAATAAAATATATAATATATTATTATAAATAAATTATTATATTATATTAGACATAATAAATAAATAAATAAATAGAAATAAAGACTACACCAATCAAATGCTTTTTAGAATAGTCCCTACAATGCTCATCACACCAATTGTCCAATCAGATGCTTTTCAGAATGAGAATGTCCCTCCCTCTAATACCATAAAATACCATATAATTAAATTACACTCTCATTTATATTCATATGCACATTAAAAGCCAAACATTTAAACATTATATAATGTATCTTAATGACCTATTAATGAAAACGTCAAGCTCTATAAGAAAATAAAGCCCTGTCAAATGAATCAAATTGATTGAAGTTTGTGGCTTAGAGTTAGCCATTTCTAGGCTCTTTGTGGTGTGAAATGATTTGACCTGTGATGTCCCCCTCTTTCATTCTCCTGTCAGACAGCCAAAAGGTGCTGTCACCTCTTCAACTAGACAAGAGAGAACCACTTAGAGTCAACAAATGAAAAGAGATGTAACAGGCAAAGAGAAATCCATACATGGCTTCAGGCTATGTTTTTATACATTTATGTATTCTACCTCACTCCCCCTCTTCTTTAGAATGTATTCTTCTCACAAAAAGCATATAAAAAGTCAGATCGAGAAGGAATGCCAAGCCACACTGGTTGAAGTGTAGTGTGGGATTTCTTGCGCCTGGGGACAGCCGTGTATGAAGGTTAAAAATGCAGAGCCGAGATTCGAAACAAGGTCAGGGGGAGTGTGAACAGGGAGAGCTTGAGGGCAACAGAGGATGAAGGATAGAGACACATATGGAATGATGTAGGAGAGTTTCAGACTAAATGAACCTGGGTGAGGGACTGGTGAGGGGTGGGTGGTTTTACGATAGAATCGATTCTGTGGTTGTTAAGGGCTTCGTTCACCAGCTTATGACCAGAAACAGGGTTATTATGTACTGTGTATTAGTCAACCTATACACTGCAGTACATGCTCATGTAATCTATCTATCTTACATGTTGAAAATTGTAGTCAGTAATGTTATCAAGATTACTCATTTAAGGTTAAATATTCAGTCTACTTTTGGGTTACGTTTGACAAAACTTATTTATAGATTTAAATGGGATTACTGTTATAAGAAAGCTAAATAAAATGTATGATGAAAATGAGTTGTGAGTGCAAATGAGTTGTAAAATTATTGAAATGTTAACTTTAAATTGCAAATTTACATTTATTCCTTGTAAAGCCAGTGAAACGGTATGAAACATCACTTCTCAACCATTCATTTAACCATGCATATGTCTATCTGTCTCTCTTGTTCTAGGCATTATCCTAATGTAGCATGCAGTTTAGGTACTTTAACTACCCCCCTACAGGGCTGAGCGTATCACCAGACTGACATCTCCAGGGGGTCATTCTGAAGCATCACATTTGTTCTACTTTTTATTCCGAAACAGAATTCTCTTATTCAAGCAGCCAGCTGTGCTACATGGAGTCTTGCTCACTCTCTCTCACACACTGCAGTAAAGTGCAGTTCCGAGCAGCTATGGACTGCCGGAGGGTCTGGTGCAATTAATTAGCTTCCGTTTATTGATATATGGTTTCCTCTTGAGAGAAAACAATGCATTCATCTCTCCTCCCTCACATCTCTTTCGATTTCGCTCTCTTTTTGCTATCTCACTTTCTCTCGTGCACACTCGCATACACAGGCGTGCAGGATAAGGACCAGGCGTTTGAAATCGCTTTTCTTCACAAAGCAGGTGAAACATGCATTTATTCTGAAACAACAGCCATTGTTCTGTTATTGACCACTTACCCAGCAAAGAGCTTAGACCGCCATTGCTGAGCAACTGCTAAAGCAAAATGGCAACTGTGAAATTTTATGAACCATATTTATAGAGCCCTTCTACATTACAGATGTAAAGTTAACATGAACTCACAATGCAACCTATTTTCTTAATGCATGCTCCTGGTTTTACTAGATTCTTCTTGTATTGACTAATGAACTACCTAATGCTACTACCTGAACTACGCAGTAGCAATTGTGTGAGCAATAGACCAAATGTTAGGCAGTTATCAAATGTTACAAATGTTACATTACAAAAATAAAATAGATTGTGAATAATGTACAACATTAAAGGCACATTATACAATGTATGGGTCTATATATGTCTAAAGAGCCCAATATTTAGCTTTGACCTTAAGTTCACATATTCTATGTACAGGACGATGCTTGATTTCTGTATTTGGAATGATAGGTGAGGAAAACAATAGGACAAAGATATAGAACCTCTGTCAATCAATATCAATAACCATTCAACAATGCTCAGGCGCAAAGCATTGCATTGCCTGGCCATCATTTAAAAATCAATGTGGAGAGTGCATTAGGCTCTCGTGAGAAGTCTCTTATTGCATTGTTCTTCCCGTCTCAGGAGGGACGCGTCTCTCTAACACAATCCTTACAAACATTCATCTTCTCTCCCGCTGGCATTATGATGTCATTACATTCCACAGAGGTCACGCTAAGGCCAGGTCCAATGACTGCTTTCATTGACCAGGACGCTCTTCAGGTCTTCACCAAAACGTTAGTGAGCTGTTGACCCCTGACCCATCCTTCTCAGAACAACAGGCAATCGGCCTTTGACTGTTTACATACACCCCCACTGGGAAGGGAAAAAAAGGTAATTTACTGCTGTATGGACAAGTGCCAGTTCTTTTTTCCCATCCTTTTTTAATTAACCATTGCATGTGGAGCGGTTTATAATTAATTCACTTCATCAAGTGCAAAGCTGTGAAAAACGTATTGTTCATACAAGCACACTCTAGGCCACATGGTTTTAATAGACATAAAGGTTTGCTGAAAGAAATGTCAGGGATATTTTCATAAGAGGTGAAAAGAGAGAGATAGAGAGACGGGAGAGAGAGAGAGTGACAGAGTACGAAGGGGATGAAACGGTAAGAGCAAGCAAAGAGTGGGAGGGGAAGTCCATGCAAATTGGCGGTAATGCAGTCGTAAGCTTGTGCTGGCTTATCACTGGTGCATGTCCAATTTTCAGACTCAAAGCGAAACGCAGAAAAGATGATTTCCTGTTTGTTTTACAGCTTCATACTGTTAAAATATTTATTGCCCATTCACAGTGAGAGCACAAAAACTAATTCATAGGCATGGTGTGTTCACATAATTTAATGCCTAATAGTGATTAAAATAATTAACATGCTGATTTCGTAAAAACATATTTTGTTGAAAATTTTATCTAAATAATCAAAAACATGTTTTTCTAAATTGCTCCTTAAAATTATTTTGCTAATTTATTTTAATTCCCATGATAACCTATGAAATCAATATAGTGCTTACATTTGCCAGGTTTGGTTTGATTAAAACAAACTCTGGTGCCATTACTCTGAACACTATCATCTGAACTTTGGTGTGCATCAAACAAGCAGACCCCACGTCCAGCGGAACTCTGGCGCAGTTAAAATTCATATATGAACACAACATGGACCAAAGACATCAACACTAACCAAATTTGGACTCGATGTTGCAAGATTCGACTTAAAGGACAAATGCAGAAACGTAAAAAGCATTCGGTAAAGTTCGGTAAAAGCATCTAAACCACTGTTTCCTTAAAGCAGATCTCCACGTGTGCAGAAGAAGAATTTCTGGCAATGTTTTGATTTTCCTTTACGTATTTTATAATCTTTGTGTGTTATAATCTGGTAAAATACCACCATATTTACACTGTTTTGAATGCTCAGTAAGTCAAATTGTGACCATCCATTTGCATTTTGTTTTGCATATGAGTTTACAGTCGGTTTACTATTTTTGCATTTCACAGAAGAAGAAAAAAGTCATTTTGATGAGTCAATAATGACAGAATTTTTAATTTTGGGTGTACTGTAACTTTAAGACATGATTCATAAAATCTATAACCTTGGGTTTACAGGCATGTTGTGATGGTATCAAGGACTGTGCATTATCAACAGTTCCTTATATCAATTTAGCTCTCATCTTCTGCAGTGCATCCATCAATGATAGAAATAATGTTTGTCTTTACAAAACAGCAAACAAACAAGCGTAATCTCCCATCTCAACCAACACGAAAAATAAATAGAAATTGGCAGCTAAATCCATGACCAGCATCGCCTCTGTTGAAAGAAGGGATAAATATTAGTTTGGCAGTGGGAAATTGGCTGCATGAACCTTTTTAATAACTCTGGTTTTAAAGCCTAGTAAATTTGCTAAATTTGATAAATAAATGCCTGCAAACATACACAAAGATATATATAAACACTTACAGACAAACACCAAGTAAGGTATAAGGACACACTATATTGATAAACCACTGCCAAATACACCATGTAGCACACACACATAAGAAGGTAATTTACAAGTAATACGAAGTTACATCATACAGTCAAGATAATGTTCTATATTAATTATCCCTATTTCTACAGAAACTACACATCCTCTAATAAATAGTTGCAGATGGTATTTTCATATATTTTTTTTATTAATTAAAATTAAAAGGCTAATTAATGCAATTAATTATATATATATATATATATATATATATATATATATATATATATATATATAATTTTATAAAATACACACACAAATGTCTAAATATATAAATCATTATAATATGTTCAATTGGTGCTCAATTGTTATTTTTATACAATAATTAATAATGGTTCTTATTTTTATCAAGGTTGCTACTTAATATTTTTGTGGAAATGTTGCTGTTTTATTCTTTTCTTTTATAAATAGGACATTCTAAATAGCAGCATTTGTTTGAAACATAAATATTTTGTGATATTATAAATATATTTACTGTCACTTTTCATCAATTTAATGTGTCTTAATACAATTATTTTAATAATATTGCTT
Organism: Carassius auratus; assembly: GCF_003368295.1. Taxonomy (NCBI): domain Eukaryota; kingdom Metazoa; phylum Chordata; class Actinopteri; order Cypriniformes; family Cyprinidae; genus Carassius; species Carassius auratus. Next base: position 15,326,994 of record NC_039288.1, on the reverse strand, counting down.
AACCCAAACTTTTAAATGGTATCGAATCACAGTTTCCAAAAAAATATATATATATATATTAAGCCACCAAAACATTGATAATAAAAATTTATGTTTCTTGAGTGCCAAATCATCATATTAAATTATATTATAAAAAAATGTTTAACCAGTAAAACGTGACAATTTTTTTTTTTTTTTAACTCCACACCAAAAAACAAATCAAAATAACAAATATTATTAAGGGTATAATACATTTTCTATTTGGGGGATTTTTTTAATTCAATATGTTTACTTTTTAATTAGCCATTTAATTTTCTGGATCAGGATCGGACAAACTCATCTCCAAAAAGACACATCAATTCATTACCAGTCTCGACCTCGCAGGGAATCCAACGTTGCCTCTGTGTTTTGATGCGGCCGATAATTGCACAAGAGTTTCGAACCCCATCCCAATAAAGCTTTAATGGTCTGCTTGCTGCTCCATCATTACTTCAGAGAGAAGTGAAGGCCTAATAAGCCTGCATGCTTTACGCTGCCTTCCTTCAAAACAGATTACACACAAACACATCAGGGATCTAATGACTATTCACTTTTACTTGTTGAAAAAATATATTCATGTTGATCTAAAAAGCAGTAAAGTCTAATGCTGCGTTGATGAAGAGTGAGAAAGAAACATAATATACATATACAGATACTATATGAACAATTCATATAAATATAAAGAAATATTAAAAAACTATAATATATAATTAGTGTTTATCTATAGTATATCTATAGTATATAATTTATTGTGAGTGAATAAGTGGTAAAAAAAAAAAAATTAACCACTGTTAAAGAAAAAAAAACCTCAGGGTTTATATAAGCCTTTCAAAATACTCTGAATTTACACAACAGAAACAGCAACATTGAAATGCCTTCTGCCGCAAATGACAAACACCATATCATAAAAGGGATTTATGCAGAATTTATTACTCTCCCTCTGCTTTTTGCTCTTGCTCATGTGGCATTTCCATCAGAATCAAACTGTAAAGTAATTGTGCAGATTTGCAGAAGTCATCCTTCATGACGTTGTTTACGCTTTTCTGAGAAAAATAAAAAGCTTCCAGTTGTTCCTGAGAGGCGCACATTTCTTTTTAAAAGCTGATGGCTCCGTCTCAAAGCTATGAGAAAGGAATTTGTCCTTCACTCACAACAACAACTGCAGTGATTCTGCTGAAATAAACAACAAACTCTAACCAGAAATCATAAATACTGCTCTTTAAACTTTTACGCGATGCAGTTTCGGTACTTTTACACATTCACATCAGACTTTTGTGACTTGTGTGTGTGTGTCTTCATGGAAAATTTGCTTTCTTTCCATATGTCCCTCTCTATGGCTAATGGTACATGTAGAATGAGAGCCATTAGATGAAGCTGTGGACTATGGTAACACCTATTCAATGGCACTCTGATGAGACGGCCTCGTCTATCACTGCTCAGCCAGGGCCACTCACACAAGGTCAGCCTGTACTAATGACGCGTGACCACTGCCTGCAAGAGAGAGAATGAGAGAGACAACAGCACTACGATGACAGAGAGTTCATGATATGACACAGCCACATGTGAAGTAATGGAAAGAAATGACAAGGTGAAAACAATATTACAGAAGGATGGAAGGATTATTAGATTCATCTTTAGATAAATTATCTATGAGATCTTCATAAGTACTGTTGGAAATGACAACCAAGCCAGAGGTGAGAGGTCAGCTGCGAGGAGAATCTAGACTTTGAACGAACCCTGCCCTATGAAATTTCTTGATGAACACAGTTTTCCTACTGAACAGGACATGATCATGATTTTAGTCTGATAAGGATAGTCCAACCCAAAACTGAAAAATTCTTTCATTTACTCACCCTAATGTCATTTTCTTATTTTGGTTGAACATTTTCAATCTTATTTTGGTTTCATTTTTGATCAGTTGGAGGATCCATATTTGAATAATGCTTCATTTCTCTAAATCTGTTACAAAGAGTAAACAATTTGAGTAAATTTGAGCAAATTTCCATTTTTAGGGTGAACTATATTTTAATGTGTAAAGTGTTTCATATGTAAAACGAGGCTAGAGAGAATATGTTTTATCTGTTGAGCTATTAAACTGCATGCAGCTATTGCACACACACATCACCGCAACAGATTGTTGCCAAACTTATCTTTTCATACTGCTCCAAAATTGTGTCACTCATAATAACCAGCTGTCTCCCTTAAACTTTCCAGCCACTCCACTGCAAAAACTATTTACAAAAAAAAAAGCAACTCAATCAGGTGCACGTGATGTCATAAATGAACAGTATTGTGATGTAATTGCAAAGCACCTGCAGAAAACATGCCTACATTTTGAATAATCTCACTGCTGTCTCTCTCTTTTATAACGTTTCCTTCCTCACAGTATTATTCATAATCACAGTTTGAACTCCCAAAAGACTCCTGCCTCTCTTGGCGTGTGCACACGCGAATGTTCCGCTGATCTGCAATGTGTTTCACGCCTCCACATGACTCGAAAAGAAGCACACTTTTGTTGCGCAATTATTTTCCTGAAGAGCGGAACACAGTGGCGCAATACATGAAACAAAACAGGTCCTCGCTGAATTGATTGGCAATTATGATAAACTGCCTTAATTACGGGGCCTAACTCTCCGGGGGATATTTTGAGGGAGGTCTAGGTCTACAGAGCGACAGCTTTTCACTCGTTATTCTGCAGAAAGCGCCATCGCTGGGGGTCCCTTACCGCTGGAAGCACAGCTGGTAAAGAGTGACAAGGGAGACGCTTTGAGAAGAAAATAAAGACAGTTTTAGTTCTAATTGTGTCTATAGACTTCTCTGCGAATGGTCTATGACCCCAAACTCCAATGATGTATTGTAAACATACCTCTAGCATACAAACAATGGCATATGCAGTTTAGCCGAGCATGTGCTAGAACATCATCATGCAGTGCTGCTTTTTATACATAGTCATTTGGTGTAATTTGCTAAACACAGCATGCACAGGTTTCTGTTGGGATGATTGCAAGCATACAGTTAAATGAATAAAGCTCTTGAAGGAAACTCAAGAGGGTGATGTGGCAGGTGTCTGCCATTGTGTAAAAAAAAGAAAAAAAAGAAAATCTATTAAGATTGAAATGAGTAATTTGTTCTAAACATTCAAACTTGATTCTGTGAAAGAGATTAGCATGTACTTTAGGTTTGAATACTGCTTTATTTCCTGTCATGTGACCTGGTGCTCCTGGGGTCATTTAGTATAAAAAAATTATTAGTAAATATAGTATGGTCCCTTTAAAAAGCGTATAAAAGCAAAATAGAGCAGTCACCAGTGGCTTTTCAGGACCATGGACAGCTCCTTGTGTATTTTTGAAATATGGTGTATATATTATTGAAGTTGTGACTTTTCCTTATAAATAAAGAAATAAATAAAGATTATGAAAAATAACGTTGTCTATACAGGTGAAGGTTAGTATGATCTTTGTAAAATGTCAAGTCAAATTTTCTACGTGATTGTGTTGACTTGTTTATCCATTTGTTGTCGCTTGTAGCATTTTGCAATGACCTGGATGACTGAGAATCTTTTAAAAACAACATTATTGCAATATGTTCCATTTATTTAATCTAAAATGGAACCAACAAATGAGTAAACAAGAACACATCACACAGAACAAAAGTTTTGCTGACAAGTTTTGTTTATTGCCATTAGCATTTTGGTATTATTATGCCAACATCATCTGCACGTTTTAGCAAGCAACAACATTTCCCTAACGTTACACCCAACATATGACATCATTTGGACCCTAGCAAAAGAAGAACATTTATGAGGATTGCGATTTTGCACATGCCTAAATACAATTTAAACTCCATGCAGTACTTACTATGTGTATAATTCTTCTTATTTGTGTGTGCACATATATAATCAAGCAAAACTGCAAAACTCATATAATTAAAAATGAATAGAAAGTAAAGCAACTTCTAAAGCTGACAATCAACATTTTATCAAGGTTAAGCACATTTTACTTTTGTTTAAAAAAAGTAGTCAGCTCTAATTTGTGCACTATTCATTGAAAGTGGCACTTGAGTTAAATTTTTACTGATATTCACTCCTTTGTGAATTCTGTTTGTTCTTTCCCCTGTGAATACAAAGGTTTGGCATTGAAAAGACCAAATACAGTGAAATCACCATATACACCTTGTCAACACATATCTTACAGACAACTACATACATATGAAGACAAGCACAGTCTTTTGAAAACGGACAGAGACTGACATTCGCACATGGAGACGTCACAGATCAGCAGCAGCTGAGCACTGAAGGAATAATTGCATGTATTTAAACATATGCAGAGTGGGAGAGAGGATAATAATCGGGCGGTTTTGATAAAGGTGGTGAGATAACCTTTTCCTTCCCTGCTTCTCATGGATGAACATGGAAAATAAGAAAATCTCAATTATAACCACCAGAAAGCAAGAAAGTCAGAATGGAAATACAATAGCAGCAATATAAAAATAAAGAATGGGAATGAGATGAGGAAAAAGTTTGCAAAAAAAAAAGTATGCAAAGTTAAATTCACAAACGACTCATCTGCAACAAAATAATGCTATGAAGGCAGGAATTGAAGGATAATCTAAATACATCACCATCATCACATTAACTGCTGTGATGTCAACATTCTCAATAAGAGATCCGATAAAACAACAAATTATTAATTAAATATTTTTTCATAAAGCAAAAATCATTCTCTTCAATCCAGCAACAACAACAAATTTACATATGCCTTTGCTGTTAATGGATGCAAGTAGAAATGGCTCCGCAAAGAATCAATTTTGCAGTTGTCTCTGTGCAACTTGACAAATTTCATCTTGTGGTTTTCAACTAAAGTTTGTAACTCAAAATTGTTTCAAAGTTATGGTAGTTGTTTGATGCGGTTGCGGAGAGCAGAAAATAAATAAATAAATGCACATAAAACAAATGCAACCAACCATATAATTGTGGATAATTAAGATAAACAGGCTTATCAACTTTTAAAAAAGAAAAGAAAATGGTTCTTTATCATTTGTTGTTTGCAAAGGCCATGCATCCAATTATATAAAATTTAAGCTTATGTGGTTCATAAAAAAATATAGTCAAAATAAATTAGCCAGGACCAATAAACTTTAGTTTCCCAAAAGTATAGGACGGTAGATAAAGAGACAGACAGATCTATGAAACCATTAATTTCTACACAAATACCATCTTATTTGAAATGCTATATTGATGATTGAAAGACTTATTAATTTGGCCATGACACAAAATCAATGTAAAAATTATTGAAGAAATGTTGATCTAAAATGTGACTAGGTTTAGTATGAAGTAATTTCGAACAACAAAAAATTCAAAGCACCCAGAATCCCTTTTGCCAGAAAACCAGAAAGCAACTGAGGATTTCAACTGATTTATCAAAGAGATGGGGCACATCTCATTATTGCTGTTGAATGTCCATGCCCACTCACCCATCAATCTGATGCTCTTCTCCTGTTCTGGAGGGAAAAACAAGGAGAAAACAAGAAAAATAAGTGATAAGTCAATAACCTGAAATGGCTTGTGTATTAAATAAATTCAGTGAACACAGACTGAAGTAGTTTATGTCTTTGGTTCTTTTAATTGTGATGATTTTGGCTCACCTTTAACAAAAACCCACCAATTCAACAAATCTCAACCAATCTCAACAAATTAGAATATGGTGACATGCTAATCAGCTAATCAACTCAAAACATCTGCAAATGTTTCCTGTATCTTCAAAATGGTCTCTCAGTTTAGTTCACTAGGTTACACAATCATGGAGAAGACTGCAGATCTGACAGTTGTCCAGAAGACAATAATTGACACCCTTCACAAGGAGGGTAAGCCACAAACATTCATTGCTACAGAAGCTGGCTGTTCACAGAGTGCTGTATCCAAGCATGTTAACAGAAAGTTGAGTGAAAGGAAAAAGTGTGGAAGAAAAGGTTGCACAACCAACCGAGAGAACCGCAGCCTTATGTGGATTGTCGAGCTAAATCGATTCAAGAATTTGAGTGAACTTGATAGGAATGGACTGAGGCTGGAGTCAAGGCATCAAGTGCCACCACACACAGAAGTGTCAAGGAATTTCCTGAACCACAGACAACATCCGAGGCATCTTACCTGGACCAAGAGTGTCAGTCTCTCCTGACTCAATCTGATTGGGAATGCTTTGGCTCAATCCTCCCATTTGTCATTGCAGAAGTGTTTTGCTTCTTTTTTCGATCCTCGGTTCTTTCATTCTTTCTTTTCCACACTATGCACCCAAAACTATACTACTAGGAAACTAATACAAAAACTATTTCTGCTCAGCACGACAGGGAGAGGTTGAAAGGTGGAAAGGTGTTTGTAGTCAACGAAATATAACCCAGAGTTGGGAGGGGTGAGATTGAAAAGTGTGACCCTGACGAGCTACACCGGCTAGCGCTGGAGTCTCACACAGAGATGGGCATGTATGAGCATGGAACAAAGAGTGACAGTAGCATTAGACAAAAGTGAAAGGCAAATCACTGTGGAATTTAAAATCAGTCACACTGTACAAGACACAAAAGTTCACATGCAGAGTAGACCAGGGTGGTTTGAGGGTCACTAAATATTCAGAGCTCAGTCTAGACATAAATGGATTTGTCTGTAGCCATGCATGTTATTGCAAAGTAACACCAATTAATCGTTTTTTTTTTTAAATCTATATTTAAAGCTGCAGTCCATAACTAACTTTAGCCCAAATCACAGCGGTTATCATTTAATATTTTTATTATTATTAGAGTGGTACTGGTAGGAATTTGTGGCAAATTTGAGCATGCCACTGCATCAACCTCACGTCTGTAAACAAAGAAGTTGTTCCAGCTAGTAGGCTATATCGCATGTGAGGATCCTGCAGGTGGCAGATCGTTTAAAGCCTTTTGTAACAGCAGCTGGAATAATTATGTATAATTTTGAAGATAATCCAGAAAGGATTATGTGTTTATGAAACACATGACTGAAATTAAATTATATTCCGGTTTTAAATGTGCTTCTGATTGCGGATAGCAAATGTGGAATTACACAAGATTTGTATTTTAAAAGAAAACCAGCTTGAAGGAAGAATAATGTGCCTTTTTGTATAATTAAGAAAAAATAATTAAGAAAAAAATAAATAATAATAATAAACAAGTAAAAAATAACAACATTGTCATATACAAACCATAAAAAAACTGTGTGTGTGTCCATCATCTATTATTTGTTATTATATTTTATTATATACCAGATTATAATTAATATATGCACATAATGCAAAAGTTTTATTTTGTTTAAAATGTAAATATAAAAACTGTGTTTTTGGTTTCTGATTGCCACGTGTGCCTAGAATTTTTACTTTTTGAATCACTTATATCCTGCATTCTTTGAGCATAACTTTATACACCACTGCACAGTTTCTTCTGAAATATTCACTTCTGGATCAGGATTGATGGAAACTCTGTAAAGACTGGAAGAAAAGTGTGGTACCTTTTTGTTCAGTGTTATCTGCAGAACAGGCTGCTGTTCCATAATTTAAATGAGTGCTGCCACTTAGTTGCAGAATACCAAAGCCAAGAAAAAAACTACTGGCTTTCCAAATTACATCTAAAGCAGAGAGCAGACTGAAGAACTTTATTAATGATAAAAAATTACAGCCATAAAAGCTTAGTGCCAAAGACTTATTGGGAAAGAAGGTGTTTTAGCTCAACTTAAAACATTTTGTGGCTTAACAACTGGAAGCCCAGAAGACATTTTACATTCAGTAGTCTCTCTTTTTTCCTCTGTGAATTCATTGCACTTTAGAACTGAACAGCACCTTGGATAACTTAAAAAATGAACGGTAGTTGTTATCTGAAAATACATTAACCTTGTTTCAAATTCCTTTGCAGTGAAGTTAATGTTCAGAACTCTCTTCCTCATTCTTCGTGTCTGGTTGTGGTCCTGGTGGAGCGCTTGGTAATTAGCTAATCTGCCTAGTTGTGATTATGTTTGCTGGAACAGAAAAGGCGGAGAGGGCGGGAGGGTGAGCTGACAGATTAGGGAAAAGTTGTGTGTCGGGGAAAAAAAAGTTACTTTTCCAGCCCATGCTGGGATCATAACACTGGAAGATTAATTAAACTCTACTGCCATCCCAACAGGTTAATTAGGGTTAAGTCATAATTAGGACACAATTAAAAAATCTGGCACACAATGAGGTCCCTCCATAATCTGGCAATATCTGAGTGTTTGTGAGGGTAAATTTGCATATTTGCGGTTAAGAGGTCTCGTTGCATTTGAATGACCTGACCTTACTATTAGATCGAATAAGAGGGATGTTGATGGTACCACTTCAGCCAATAGAGGCTTTGAGGGGTGGCCATCATTCCACTAAACAGGACTGTGGGGTGCAACTAACATTCCAACTTCTTTTTAGCAATAAAGCTTCATGGTAGCAATTTCATCTGTGATGTAATCACTTTCACATTTGAATGATGATACCTTACAGGCTACAAATATTTTTATCAAACATAGTTAGATAAAGTGTGCTCTAAGGCTCCAAACAGACAAGCAAAACATGTTCAGAGAAAATTACATTAAGCTTTTGCTTAAAAGCTCAAAAAAAACAAAAAAAAACAAAAAAAACACAAAAAAAATAATAATTACATATATATATATATATATATATATATATATATATATATATATATATATATAGATAGATAGATAGATAGATAGATAGATAGATAGATAGATAGAATATATAAACCATAAATATAAAATTAACAGAATAAAATAAATAATAAAACAATAATTAAAGAAATTAAAGAAAAAAAGAAAATAAAAATAAATCAGCACCATGAAAAAAGAAAAGTAATGGCAAAGCTTTTTTTTTTTTTTTTTTTTTTAGTTTTTTTAGTTTTTCTGGAAACTATACCACATCAAACTCATCAAATCGGAACAATAAAATAAAATTAATGAAAAAAAAAGGCATTACATCATCTTACACTCAATAAAGTTTTATATAAAATAACTAAATATTGTACTGTAGATTACTGTACATAAAGATTTGCAAATAAAAATAGAATAAAAGCCATTAAAATAAAAAAAAATAGCCAACAAAACAATTCAAAACATGATGACAATGCAAAAAATTTTTTATGTTTTTTGGAAAAATTATATACGAGGAAGTGGATACCCACTATTTTTCCCAGCATGCAAATATGACTGTCAAATCAACCTGCCAGAGCGCTGAAAGAAAGAGTCGGGTTAGACTGACCACTGGCACAGCAGAGTCATTTTTCAGGGTTTTCAACCAACCTTAATAAAGCTCTTAGAGCCCAGGCAGAGAAAATCTTACTCTGGGCCATTAGAGTGCTGTAAAGCTGACGGGACTTACACATGTAGTGTTTTGACCTGACACAGGCCTCCCTCTAAACAAATTGCCGCCAATTTTATGCCACCAAATGCGACCCTCGGATGTTCCTGTGACAAATTGGAATTGATTTGTGCTTTGGCTGGGACTTCAGGGGTCATGACCCACGGCTGCTAAAAACCATTCCTGTCATTAACATTCTGGATGCCCACCTCACTTCCACAGCGATGAGAATTTCAAGGCATGAATAAAATCAATCTCTATTTTTCTTTTTCTTTCTTCCCCTCCAGATAACCACACACATAAACAGGCACACAAACACTTTCTATTTAGGCGTCCCCTCTGCATTTCAATACACAGCACATGCATTTTAATGAAAAAAAGCATTATTTTATATGTAAAACTCACTTAAGGAATGTAAAGTACATGCCCTGATAAACAGATGGCCAGCTCCAAGCTAAGAAATATGAGGCTTTTTCAGGGATGTTTTCGTTGTTTTTTTCCACTCAGCGTATATACAGGGGAAAAGGTCATTTCTGTTATGCAGTATCTTTCAAACTCTGTAACTTTGAAAGAATGTCAGACTTCGAGAACTACACTTTTGTCAAACTTCTGTCAAAATTACTGCTTGCATTATTTATGTGAATGCAATAAAATGAACAGGATGGAACCCATTAGGGTTGATAATAAAGAGCAAAAGTTAGTTACTGCTGAATGATTGATACTAAGCATGGATGTTTTGATATATTTATTAAACATTTTCTGAATTTTGATATTGTCATACCAATTTCTGAAATCAAACAGGGTGAGATGTTTAGAGTGAGACAAACCAAGTAATCTCACAAAACATTAATTCATCAAATCCAATGTGTATACTACTAAAAAATTTGTTTTGTTGTTTGATGCTATGGAACAGGCCTTAGATAGTAACCAATATTCTTAAGAAACCCTAATTTTATTAGAAATATTTTGATTAAAGAAGGGTGGGACAAATCTCTGAATGTCTGAAATGTTTCTTAAGAAAATTAACTTACATCACTACTTAAATATGACTTAAATTTCTCACTTAAAGCTGCAGTAGGTAACTTTTGTAAAAATATATTTTTTTACATATTTTTTAAACCTGTCATTATGTCCTGACAGTAGAATATGAGACAGATAATCTGTGAAAAAAATCAAGCTCCTCTGGCTCCTCCCAGTGGTCATATTGCCATTTGCAGTTATGACCCGTTCCCGGTAAGAAATCAACCAATCAGAGCTACGGTCTGTAACTTTGTTTGTGTTCAAAATGTAGACAAATGTATATAATAAGCGAGTACACCATGAATCCATTTTCCAAACCCTGTTTTTGGCTTGTCCTGAATCACTAGGGTGCACCTATAATAAGTGTTTATATTCGGACTATTTTAGATTTCTTCGGGGATACCGCGGCGGAGTAACCCAGTACCTTTGTGATTCTTCATAGACATAAACAGAGAGAAGTAGTTCCGGCTACGATGTTCTTCCGCAAGACGCAAGCAGTTCTGTTTATTAACCGCTAGAGCGTCAAAAGTTACCAGCTTTAAAAGTAATGAAACAAAAGGAAATGAAATAAACCAGAAAATTACCAGCAAATTATAATTGTAATTATCGTTTAATTATTGATATCTCTGCATATATGTATATTTTATAAATAGCAATACTTTTCATTGTATTCTGTCTGGAATTTTTTATTATAAATTGCCCTTTTTTATGTTAGAAGATATAAGAAAAAAAGCAACAATGCTCAAAGCAAAGATGTGCAATTATTTTAAGGTAAAAGAATTAATAAATAAAAATGCTTCTTTAAAATGTTCACTTAAATATGATAAATAAATAAATCAGCACCACTAAATCCTTATTATTAATATTATTTTGTAATTGTTGCATACATTTATATTTTTGTACAGAGAAATCTGTTTTTCTTTTTTTCTTTTTCTTTTTTAATCTTTTCTTGTACTTCACACACATTACTTGTACTGGAGATATGACAATAAACGACTTTATTGTTTAGTAAACTACTAAAAATTTGTGAAAATAAATTATTAATGCAAGTAAAATATGCATGCTTTTTATAACATCATTTCTATCTGTGCAATTTTATAACATGTAAAATATGAAAGACATAATGGAAACATGTTTCTGCAGCTTAACATACATTGCAGGAAAGAACATTAGAATGTGTGGCCAGAATAAGTCGATGCTAACGGCTCAATAGGAAATTAGCCACCTCAGCATGATGTTTCTGCAGATGGCATGAATCTCAGTCCATCAAGTTCAGCTTCAGTGAATATCAATATTAGTCAGAGGCTGAACGCAACCATGTACTTGGTGTTATTTACAGTGAAGGAGATACAGTAATGTCAGTGATATGAAGCAGTGAACGGAGAAATGGACTGAAGGAGAGCAAATGATTTTTGTGTAATCAGTGATTTTACAGCCAATTAACTTTGGCCAACTGAAAGCATGACTGGTCATCTGTGCATTGACTTCGGAGTTTCCTGGCTCCCCATTTGGATGGACACATGATCATCGCAGATGTCAGGTTTGAATAAATGCATTCAAAAGTGTCCTTTTTATGCGTTCTTATAACTGAAAAAGGAAAGGAAAACGATGATTAATAACTAGTCTTTTACCATTTTATCGGTATTATTATTTGAAGGAGTGGAAGCACATTGCTCAAAGCTGTCATAGAGATGTGACAGTCAATGTCTCTGATGGGTTTCTGGTGTTGAGGGAAACAAAACACTCGAAGTGACTAAATGTTTAGAAGACAGGAAACATCTGTGATGTGAATTCAGAACCCTAGAGACGAGAGCGTCATAACAGTCATCGTGACGGGCCATTCAAGGTGAAACCAGGTTGTTATGGTGACAAGCACTGACAGTTTCAGCACCTCTCGACTTCTCATGCCTTCTGTGTGAGAAAATGTGTTTGCTCACGCATTCGTGAAAGTGCGTGTTCACAATAAGTCATCTGCTCTAGGTGGAAGCAATGCTAACTCATTCACACAACATTTAACTGCATAGTTGCTTTATTTTTCCAAATCTGCCACCCCTACATTGGTCCTGTATACCAATAAGTCCTAATATGTTTTTAACATGCACCAACCTTTGTAAAACAACCCTGGCAATGAGAGCTGAGCGCACCACACCGTGAGGATGCTAATGTGGCTGATGCAAGTTCAAATCTGGCTTGTGATATTTCCTGATCGTGTGCCACCTCATCATTTCCTGTCCTCTCCCTCTCTACTATCAATGAATGCAACAAAAATCTATTTTACTAAACGATTTTATTTTCATGACAAATAAGCATATTTTACAAATATATATCAAATGAATGATAAAATAAAAATCAAAATATTAAATACTCAAATTAACAATAAAAATAAGTATTCATTATTAATATTGATGTTATTTTAATGTTCAAAATTAAATAATAATAGTATTATTAAACAAAATAACATTAAGAAAACATTTCAAATGACAAATATATATATATATATATATATATATATATATATATATATATATATATATATATATAGTTTTGTATACAGATGTAATTTATATCATACATACGTAGATATGTGTGTGTGTGTGTGTGTGTGTGTGTGTGTGTGTGTGTGTGTGTGATATCAGCATGAGCATTAAATGTGTATAAAAACAAAATTAAACATGTCAAGTAAAAGCTACAGTAGTATATCATAAATGTATGACAAAAAAAAAATCTACCATCATTTATTTTACAAGATATCATATAATTTTTTAATTATGGAAATTAGACAGATTTATTTGTGCTTGAAATAATGTCACAATGCAAAAATGTTAAAAGTGTTAAAATAGTCTTCATTTTCTAAAATAAACTATGTGTGTTTTTTCTTGTTGTTGTTATTGTTTTCGTGAGAATCAACATAATGCTCTAATCACACCCAGGAAATGCATCTCTCTCATTACTTTGCACTGTGGCCTGGGAAAAAGTGTCATCAAATGTCCTGGATGCAGCTAAAGTGATAAAGTGAATCAGTGAATCTCAATGAAGCTGCTCAGAGGACCCGTCCTGTCCCTGTCTCTCCAGAGGAATGCTCCTGAATAAACAGGTCCAGAGCCAAGTATGAGTCCCACAGCTGGCCCGGTGCAGTTTCCTCTAATGCACCTTCACATTATGTTTAGAGATTTGTTGTGCATGTCAGGTGGTCCACAGGTCTCCCTGCGAGTGTATGTGCGAGGAGAAGTGGGGTGACACTGCTACAGGGAATCCCGATAAGGGACTGTATAAATGCAATGAGTTTGTGGGTGTGTGAATTTTTGCTTAACTCTAAACACGGAAGGCGTAGCCCAACAGCACCTCGGTTTTTTTTGCTCCAGCAGCTGTGGCCTGGAATAACAATCAGGAGGTTTGTCTTGCACCCAGAGTGCACTGTCAGTGTGTGTGTATGTCACTCTAATCTGTTTGTGTGTGCTTTGTTAGTCTTGAGGCCTATATTACTTTTGCCTTATCTGTGGTCCAAGCTGAACCAAACCTTTATGGACATTATGGAATGTCAGGGGAGTGTGCGTGTGTCTGTGTGTGTGTGCATTTATGCTTTAATATAGCAATAAGCCATGCAATCACCACAACTGCCAACAGTGACAGTGCGCTTAAACTCAACTATCCTTCCAGCAGACTAATGAAGGAAATGCAATCATGCACACACACATTTGATCAACAACTATGGTCCACAACACACTTAAGTCAAGCAAGATGATCTGTCCAGAGTAGTTAAAATGCTAAAACATTTAATGTGGGAACAACAGGTCACCAGGGCCATTTCTACACATTTGGAGGCCTTCATGATGGAGGCCCCAATAAAAAGATTTTGAAACAAATAGGATTCCTAAAATTTTATTTATACAACATTTCTTTTTCATTGTTGTATATTTTTACTTATACAGTACCATATAAAATTATCTTATGCTCATCAAGCAGGATTTCCCCCTTCCATTTAATTAATATTGACTACAGATATTGTCATATTATTAATATTAAAATGTGATATTACGTATTTCATTGTTACCTTAAACATGCACTGTATATACAAATCAAGTGGTTTTCAAGGAACATGCCATCTTTGTTTGGAAGAACCTTCATCTAGCTCCAGTAAAGTCCTTTTGAAGGCTTAATCATAAAGTATACAAATCAATAAATAGAGTATATCAGTTATATATATTCAAATGTAATCCAACTTCTTAGAGATAGTGTGTAAAACTCAGTCTGTGATATGTTTAGCATTCTTCAGGTGTAAGGTTGTTAGAGTGTGTTTGCCCTCCAGGTTTTCCTGGGCAACGTAATCCACAAGTTTCTCTCTATCTCACTCCATGAACCTTTCCATGAGAACATTTTAGTTCTAAGATTTCTGATCTACAGTACAGGTCTCTTCAACATAGATTAATTGGCTTACAGCAGAGTCTTCGGTGAGTGGACAAAACAAATGCTCCTATCTACAGGGTTTATTGTTTGTTTGTTTTTTATAATTATAAATAATGTAAATAACAATTAAATAATGTTGGGGAAAATGTACATTATATAGGTTTACTATATACACTATGCACTATAATTTCTCACATGAAGCTATTGTATGACTTAATATAGCAAAATCATGATGTATAAAATTATAAATCTGCATATATAACAGGATGTACTTTTAATACAATCATTGTCTACAGGTAGTAAACAAACAGTATTGTTACAGACATAATGTCCCCCAACTTCTGTTCTGTTCTGTTGTTCTCCATTATGAACTAAAATCAAATGCATTTAGTTTATCACACGAAAAGATAATGGGAAGGTAAAGAGAGGCCTTTTGCATCAAGGCCTTTGGTATATAGGGTTAGCATTCTCCGGTACATTAGCTTCTGTTCAAAGTGTCCTTTGGCTCATTGTAATTCTAGAGATGTATAAGGCAGCGTGATTATCGGAGAGAAGATGCAGAACTTAAGCAGAAGCAGCCAACAGCGTTTTGTGGCTGTTCCTGTGGGTGTTCAGTAAATGTTTATGGTGGGCAAGCTACAGTAAAGCTTGGACATAGTCACATGAGATGAATCGCTGAGAAGGAAATAATAATGGCTATGTCAGCACTGTTTGTGAGGAATTGTGTATGAACATAAAAGTATTACTCCAGCTTCTGCAAACCTATATATATATATATATATATATATATATATATATATATATATATATATATATATATATATATGATGACTAGTCAACAATTTTCAAAAACTGATCTGTATATTATAAAGTAATGATCCATCTGAGCACAACATTAAGATTTTTTTATGAGTTCTCACAAATTGTGCTGTCAAACTTTACACAAAGTGAATAAGATGCAGCACTTACAGTTAAAGCTTTGTATTGATTTTTTTGTCAAACTGTAATATATATAAATATATATATATATAAATAACATGGAAAACTAAATCTAATCTGATAATGACTCTTTGATGGAATAGAATGAAATAAAATATTTTGTAAAAAAAAAATAATAATAATAAATAATCAAATAAAATATGAAATCCAAGGATAAAACAATATTTTAATAAACATAACTGAATACACTTTAATAAAAGTAACTCAATACATTTTATGAAAAATATATACGTATGTGTGTGTGTGTGCGCGTGCGTGTATGTGTACTTGTGTATGTGTGTGTACAGAAATATTCAACGGTCAGTAGCAATACGAGAGCCAAAACTATTTACTATTGCACCAATGACATAAAAATACACCATATTACAGAAGCTAAAGTTGTCAACACAGCACAAAGACTCATACTTTACCACAGGAAAACTGAAAGTCCAGTCCATTTGTAAAATCTTGGCCGACACAAGAATATGACTAGCCCATCATTACTATCAAAACTCTTGTTAAGAATTCAGCTGCACTGTCTATGTTTGTATTACAAGTGAATGATGCAACAAATCAGAACACTGCCGTAATAATGAACGAAGCAGTAGAAAACATGTCCCTACAGAAAACTAGTTGCATGCTAGTTGCATGCATTGCAATCAACAAATGTATCTACAATGCAATAGTACTGTTTTGTCATGTTGCTTGCTTGCGGTTGAAACTTAACAAAACTCAAATTACATTTAAATAAATTTTACTGTCAAAAGGCTCCACGATTCATAAACCCATAATCATGAAGCCATTTCTGAGTAAAAATCATAAAAAAATATATATAATGTATATTCAATGAATTTTATTAAATAGGAAATTTACATGTGAAGATACTTAAACAATATACTGAAAGCATTTGTTGATTTAAATGTATTTTTATGGAAAAAAAAATATTTTAAATCACTCAGACTACATTACTTTGGAAAATAAAAAGGGTCTCCATAAACCGACCAGCTGTTGTTTTTGTTGTTGTTGTTGTTTTTGGTGGGGTGGTTACTGGACATTTTAAAACCAATGAAGTATCATGAAAATTATTACTAATACCAGATCATTTTACTCACTGGCCCCTCGATCACCCTGCATTTTCTAAAAGTGGCCCTTGAGCTATGCAATTTGAGTATCCAACCTGTACTATAGGTTTTTGTTTGTGTGTGCGTGTTTTTGGTGTCCGTGTGCATCTGAGGGGCTGCAGCTGTTCATAAATCATTCCAGGAGACACTTTTGAGCAAGCCCTTCATCTTATGTGGTCCCTGTGTGTTTAACCCTCTAACCATGAAAGGTGCTAAGCCAGACTACACGATCACACAACTGCTGCATACAAACACACACACACACACACAAACACACACACACATACACACATACACAATTGCAGGACTCATCAAGGAAGATGGGATGCAGCTGAAGGTAGAAGAAACATGGGGAAAAAAATAAAACAGTTGGTTGAGAGAGTGAGAGAAAGGCCTTACAGCATAGTAATGTCAAACGAGAAATGGGCTCAGTGAAGCACCGAATCTCTTTCCAACCAAAATGACTGAAAACTGCAGTTTCCAGTTCAAATGTTCTTGCCTGTGAGTTTCACCTTCTGCTATTCTAACAATTTTCCATTCGGACTATTGTGAAAATTGCAGTATGCTAAATTTTTTAGGAAAAAAAATCTGTATTTAATAACATGTTAGCATACAAAATTTCTGTGTTAATTCAACCATTTGGTTTTTGACTACTGAAAATGTGTCAAATATAACAATTTACTCTTGGAGCCACATTGAGATCTCAATATCTCTAGAACTGAACTATGCAGGGACTAATAGAAGGAAGTTTGTTAAGAACAAAAATCTAAAAGTATGCCAATAATGTATGCCAATGTGTTTGATCACATTGATGGTTTGATTAGCAGTTTGATGACTGGGGGTGGTTAATTGGAGCCTTGGCTTTCCCATTGAAGGGGTAGGAAAGGTCATGCGGAGGGGAGTGGCATTTCCTGAGCTGCTCAGAGTGGTGAGACTGGGCTGAAGAGAAGAAGTTTGGTCTGTGTCATCGAGGGTAAAAATGTCAGTGTGTTTCATCATCCCCTCCCAATACAGTATAAACACACACTATGAAAGAATCGTGTAGGAGCCATAGCTGTCAAATAAGCACTCATTAAGAATTGGTCTAGCATGCATGGTTGTGCTGATCAGCCAGGAACAACAGGTTATGATCCAGTAAAGGGAATTACCAGTCAGAAGGGAAGGTTACAAAATATTACACTAATGTAGACAAAGTTTTTGTTCTCAAGAAGAGCCCCGCGGTGAGTTTCTCGCTGCATTTTAGCCCAGAGCACAAAATTGAGGATTAAAATAGACCTTAGCTCATAAATGGAAAAGATACACTGGGACTTCATTTAATTTTTTTTTTTATCTACTTCTTATTTTTACTTATTATTATACTTTTATATATACTTTTATTATTATTATATATATATATATATATATATATATATATATATATATATATATATATAAAGTATCTAAAAGTGTTATTTCTAATTTCATATAATGTTATATCATATAATAATTTTATACAATATACAATCATTTTAATATTATTTAATATCAATTATATTTAATTTAAATGTTACATATTTCTTAGATTTACTATACATAATAATGAAACAAATATATGATATAAATAAATAAATATATCATTAATAAACAAGATTATTTATTCAATAAATATTAAATGTTAAATGTAATGTTTTTTAAAATATATAAACATTATAAATATGCCCTTATACTGTATTTCTGCATACATCTGTGTATCACTCGATTGGAATCATCTGAGTGTAACCACACTGTCATTATTAAAGCTCCTGATCAGACGAGAGGGGCGATCCAAAACTGATTGATTTTGATTTGCCTCATTCTCAGCTCCATTCACAGAGCATTGTGTGCTCTGACGTATGGATAGAATTAGACAAAGAACCTTTGTGAGTGCGAAATAATCATTTCATGACAAATTGCAATCATATTCACATTAGCGTCAGGCAGAATGAAAAAAGAAAAAGAAAAAAAACATCACCAGCCTTTTCTTCTGCGCTCCTAATTATCATTCATTTTCGCAAATTCATTCTCGCTTTTTTCATTATCTCAATCGTTCGCTTTGCTGCCTGTGAACCCTTCATATCTCCTGCTCTCCACTTGGTCACGACCTCTTCTTTGCAAAGTGGTTTCTGATCGGTGGCTAAAATATGTGCCTGGTGTGAGGGGAAAAGTCCTCGCTGTGGACACAGTGAGTTATTCATTTCTGCATGCTATTGTAAGGTAGAATAGAGCTCTCCTACTCTATGATTATACACATCATATACCTCCACAGTGCATCGGTCTAAGCAAATGCTATTACAGCAAATGGTTTACGCATACTCATTAATTCCTGAAAAAAAAAAAAGCAGTGACTTGTACTTTGTAATACAATAAAATGTACGCTGCTAATTGCACTAGTTTTTAAATCATGTTGATTTTCACTACCAAAATTATTTTGGTAATTTAGAAAAGGGTTTAAAAATTAAAAAGTGTATAATGTATATATAGTGAACTATATAATGAATCATTTCAAAATGAATCCTTCTACTGAGTCATTTGGACAGCTCACTTGCACTGAATCGTTTGGAGTGGTTTCTCATTCGGGAAAACATTAACATGATACTTCACTACACAGATAACAAAACAAGCACTGAAATGGATATGTACTGTATCTACAATCCACTGCAAACAAATCAGCAAATTCAACTTATCATTTGTCCTGAAAATTCATATGACGCTTAATGGCTGTGTAGTAGATGCTTTCTGACCAAAAGTGTATGAAAACACTATCATAAAAAGATAGTACTTTGAGATTGTTGAAGTACCCTGAAGTATCATATGATGCCCACAACACCCTAGCAATGTGACAGTGACATCCTTACACAGACAAACCTCACTCGCATTTTCTTTAGACTGTAATGCAGATAGATATTCGGGGCCACAGAATACTGGCAAAAGACGGGCTGCGTCATTTTGTTTGATTGTAGTAATACATTTGTAGTGTACTAAGTGTACAATAAAAAGTGAGTATTTAAACAATTCTACAGTACAACTATGAAATTACAATAATTCTATTTATGTCTTTGTTGCCAAATGTGTAACAAGGAGTCAAAGACATTTGGATCCATATGCAGTGGTTTACTAAAGAGAATGGTCAAACAGGCAATGATCAGAGAAAACAGCGTCAGGTATGTCAGGGATATCCAGAATCAGCAACAGGAACAAGCAGGCCGCAGAGAATCAAAGGTGGTATAAACAATCCAAAGTCAGACACGGGAGGAACAAACACAAGGAGTAACGATCGGAATTGACAGACTAGGCTAGAACAAGACTTTGGCGTGAGTTGGTGTTGGGTTTGCTGCTTTTATATATGTGTGTGTGTGTGTGTGTGTGTGTGTGGATTAGCAGCAGGTGTGTAATTAGATGCAGGTGGGTGTGTGGCAGGTATGAGGCAGGATGGGAATTGGAGTTCTGAATGGAAATACAAAATGCCAGAGTCCTGAGTGGAGTGCCCTCTATAAGAGTTCATGGGCAATCCAGCTAATGATAGTGACAAAATGTTAAACAATCAAGCTTTTATTATAGCATTTTCCCCAGCATATAAATGTTGTTTGTTCTGAGTGAAGTGTGGCACTGTATTCATTCACACACTTGGTGAATTTACTGTGAACTGAGGTCCAGAAACACTGTATCAAATGCCACACTTCAATTTAAAACTTGCAACATTTTCCCCATACGTATTTTCACAACGGTTTCAAGTTGATGTGATGTGACTTGTTTTATTTGCCTGCTAAATTTGGTTAATGTGATCATTCATTAAACCATGCTGCACTATCGATTTTATTTTATTTCAACGTATTCTGCATAAAAACCTAGTTTATGTGCTGTTTACAATACATCTGCTGGTAGCGAACCCATGTTTGAAGATGACAGCTTGTTGTTCCTTGGTACTTGCTGTTGTGTGTCCCGGCGTATGGGACCAGCAGCCAAGCAATTCCCAACAGTCCACAGCAATATGATTCACCAAACAAGTCCAAACACTGCATATAAACATTTGAGGGCTTCTGCCTCAGAGCAGGACAGAGGAGCTTTGCAGACAGCTCTTTTGATTTCATCTCATTTCAAGTGTAGATAAAGCACCTGGTAATGTTTGTGCCAAACTTTAAATTGAGGCACTTTACACCTGATGCCCTGCATGGGTTTGTGTATTAGAGCATGATTGTGCAAGACAGTAAGGTCAAGCAATGTCTGAAGGGATGCCAGCTGTCCCTCTCCAAGTTAGATTTTCACATAGCCCACTACAGACACAAAATAAAACAAACCGTAGAGTCACTTGCACACAAATACACATGGATACACACATGCACATAAATACAAATGCCTCCCACTTAAGGTGCAAAGGGTCTGACAAATGTCAGAAAGCAGATTGTGAGACAGAAGCACAGAAAATCACAGAGTGATAGAAGTAAACATGGGATGAAAAGAAGGTTTGAATGTGAAAAGAAGGAAGAATATTTCCAGCTGTGGTGTGCAGATCAGGATATTTCCATTAGATTCCCACCACCCCATGTCTTTCGACCTGTCAAGTATATTGCTTTTTTGACAGCGGGCTCTAAAGATTTAGTTTGAATGCTGTGCATTTTTCCTGACACTTAGACGCGTTTATGGCAGGTGTTGACTTGACTTGTGTCTTGCTATCTCAGACTCTTTCATCACGCACACAGAGTCCTTCACACTATTGCTATCAAACTGCAGGCAGGAGAGGCTAACTGATGCTTGATGACGGATGATTACAAACGCTGTGTACAAGTGATGGTTAAGTGTGTTGTGATTGACCTCTTCCTCTGAAGCATGTTCTGAGTACTTGCATGTGGCTGAATGAAAGTGTTCTTTTTCTTTTTATGTGGTTTATTTATATATATTATCTGCACTTTTCCCCCTTTTGCTACTTTTATTTATAGGAATAGAGGACAAAAAATGTAATCAAGAGCTATAGATAAATACTACTCTTACAATATCTGTAGTATGCTGTTGTATACTGTGATTAGAAAGTACATTTTCTGTATGTATGCAAAAACCTGGATGACCTGTTACATTTGTTGAAATTCTCATGGTATCAGAGACAGCTCTGAATGGGAGCTTCCATTACTGTGTGACGAATGAACCTGACATTTTATCTGCCATGATTTTTAACATCTCTGACATTACTAATTATTTGATCAGTGACTGCTAAATGCTGTTGATGTCATGTTAACACCAAATTGCATTAGGGATGCAAAATACCCCTTTGTTTTTCCATGTCTGGCTAAATTAATCATGCAACATGATGAGGTCAATGTGACTAATAAAATGAGGTCATGTGATATGGTAGCATACTAGTTTTTGAATAACAGTAGAATTTATGTTTCACTTATTTAAAATAAAAATAAGAAAATAAGAAAATAAGAAAAATAAAATAAAATAAGGAGTCAAAAAAATAAATGAATGCATACATAAATAAAATATATATTGGTCTATAAATAACATCCATTCTCCAAACCTGGGAAGGGAAAGGCAAAGCAAAACCCAGAAAAAGCTAAATCAAAACCAAAAAAATCTAACAAACACACATAAAAACTAAACTAAACCCAAACCACTTGCCCTAGGTAAAAAAAACTCTGTACATAAACCTAATTTGATGTAATCTAATCTAGTCTAATATAAAATAAAATAAAAGCATATATATATATATATATATATATATATATATATATATATATATATATATATATATATATATATATATATAAATAAAATTGGACATGGAAGTTGAGCACATTGTATTGTGGGATACAGTATGCCATGCAGTTAGCTCTCTTGTGTACTGTTAGATGGTTTAAGAGGGATGGACTTGAATTTGCACCAGCTCCAGACACACATCACCAATACCACCATGCCACTTCTATACACTATAACAAACACCTCATTTAACTTCTGTGCTGCATCAAAACTAATTTTATTATTGTGCAGTTTCATTCATTTCAATCAGCTGGTGAACAATGGAGCAGATGCTGTTTGTACAGAAGATACAAACCCAATGATTAAGCTCCCAGAACATACACCCAAAACATTTCTCATTGTAATCGCCCGACTCATTATACCGTATTCATTAAATTTAAACACCCCTGGATGTGATGGTCGATGAACAGAAAATAAATGAGTCAGTCATTTAATAGTCTTGTGCATCATTTTTATAGAGGCAAAAAAGAAAACACTGTGAATAAGACAGATGATCCTTAATTGGCCATAAAGTAAATGACATGTCGGAAACGTGCAAGTTTTGATCACACTCCTCGCAAAAGCCCTGACAGTTTGTAATCATAACACAGTTTAATTGATTATGCCATAATTGTGTTTTGCTTAGAATAGTTTGCATGTCTTCGCTGAATGAATTAGAAAAGAAATTACATTACAGATCAAACAGTGCCTTTTACCTGATGTGAAAGTGTTTACACCTTTGAAGCTCAGTATTTAAATTTATTGTGCCATCTTCGTTCTAAGTGAGATCTGCTCATGCACCGCAATCCATAATTCAGTCTCAACTTTCAAAAACAGGTTTTCAGGTCTCTCTCGAAAAACACTGATCATAATTCATAAGGGACCAACCAGGTTACCATCACTATCTACTTCTGTTTCAGCTGATTTCGATTTTTTTAATGCATGTCCTGTCATTTGCACAAGCGTGTGTTCATTAGAAACTGACAATTAGTATCGCAGCTGAAAATGTCAAAAATAAATGTCAAAAGCCTTTTAGGGCAGCATTTCACAAACAACAGCGGACAGATGGAGCAAAGGATTGAGAGGATATGGACAAACCACATAGGAGAGAGACAAATGATTCAACTCTAGAAGTAAAAACAATCACTGTGCCCTCGGGAGATAAGCAAACTTTTATTAAAAAGGACATTTTTGATAGGAAAATACGAAAAGAGAGCAACATGTTCTGACCTCTACATCTCTCAAACCCTCACAGACTGGATGTGCAATTAGTTTAGGGAGGCTAAAAGATAAAAAGAGAAAGAGAGAGAGAGAGAGAAAGGCAGATTATTTGGCTTGTGGAACTAAAACAACCACACAGGAAGAGAAAGATTTATTGCACACAGAAAAAAAAAAAAAACTGCCCTGCTCTGTTAGGACAGGATCAGGGAATCATTATTCCAGTACAGTTTTATTACTTATGTCCTGAGGATAATTTGTAATAAAAAAAAATGTAATAAAACAACAAACAACAAAAAATAATAATAATAATACTTTCCCACAAATTACAACTGGAACTTTTGCCATCGTACGACCAAGACCATATAAACATTTGACCAACACTTGGCCTCAAAAAAATATTTTTCAAAAGTTAGTGTACTTGCTTACAAAGTAGACAATAGTGTCAGTATAGAGCATGCTTGAGAAAAAAATTGTAATATGTGCAGAAAAATATAAAATTATACAGGACCACATGCCAAGACTGGATTTTTATGGTGTACAATTTCCAAGCTGTAAAGGTTTCAAATTCAGAAAATGATTAAATACATATTTTTTTAGATACATAAAATACTAATAATAACGATGGATGGATGGATGGATGGAGGGTGAAGGGATGGATGGATGGATGGACGGACACCTATATGGCATGAAGCAAGCTTAAAGTTCATCTGGGAATTTCCAGTTACTCCTCATCCTTGGGGTAAAAGATCTGACAACAGCACTAAAAATACCCACCACAAGAGTAAACATCTAATTGTGACACTAACAACACTGTGGATATGCACTCATATTGTGATAATGAGTTCTTTCTCCAAGATCGGCTGAAAGTTCTGCTCAATTAAAACAATCAAGACCCAAAAGTGAACAGAGAATGTACCGAAGGAGAATGTATATTTCAAGAGTATAAAACGTCATCACTAATTCAACTGAGAAATATTTTCCATCATCAAAAACGAGACACACATCGTATCATCAATAATATGAGAGCGTCAAGCTCATTTTGTGGCAACTTAGCCACTGGAATCTCGCAATTCCTCAGACACACGTCATCCCATGTTGATCCAATGCAGATGATTGCAGGGAAAGGTCCCACATGTGTTTCTCATCCTGCCTGATTCACAGCTCCTCCTGTCCTTTCCTTTCCTCAGCCCATTCATCCCAGCATCTTATTCTTTATGGGAAGCATTCAGTAATGAAAATATAATGATGTCTGTCATCTGAGAACGTCGTATTTCACTCATCATGAGACCTTGTCACGTGGCTGCTCAGTAATGGCTCTAAATGGCAGAGATTGACAGAGCTTGACGCTTTTGTATGATAGCTCCCATCTTAGCCCGAGCGAGTGAAACAGGATTCATTTGACGGATCGGTTACCAGCTCTGACTCATGCCTGAAAACGTAATAGTACAACACACCTCATTGTGCACTCTGGTGCAAATCAGGAACACAATGTACTCCAGCACACAATTAAATTAAAGACAAATTAGATATGGTTAATAATCCTAGACACAAACAAACTGGAATAACTTTAATTGGAGTTAACAGACTAGACCTATACATACATTTTTAGTAGTTTTTCATCCCAGTGGATGAATCACAGGATAGATGGATGGATGGACGGACAGACAGATAGGTGTGTTAAGTATAAAAAAAAATATTACTTAAAATGATTAAAAAAAAAAACTTTGATCTTTGTTTAAACAATACTGAAAAAAACTTCTATACTTTCAGCAGAATGTTGCAACATACCATTTTCAACTACTACTACTACTACTACTAATGTCTAAATGTTCTTTTTGATCATAAAAAATAACTAGTTTTATTATTTATTAATAAATATATATATTTTTAACAACCACAACAATTAATATAACCTAAAATTATGAATATACGTGAAAATTACTTCCACACATTTTGTAAAAAATAAAAATAAAAAAAAAACCTTTCACACTTTAAGCTTTTTAGATTTTAAATAATAATAATAAAATGTTTCTTGAAAAATTCAACTTTGCCATTAAAAAAAAAACATGAAAAAAGTATATTAAAATAGGGAAACGGTTATTTAAAATGTTATATTTCACAATATTACTGTTTCTGACTGTTATATTTATTTATTTATTTATTTAATGTATTAAAATGAAAAAATGCTGACTTGGTGAATATAAGGGTGTTCTTAGAAAAACACAATCTCTAAATGACCCCAAAAAAGAATATCTTACTCACACCAAACCTTAAAACGTGTAAATTCACAAAGCAAGGTCCATTAAGAAATGATTTAATGAGTATGAGCACTCTACTGAACACCTTTGTGATTAATCAGAAAGCCAACAGCAAGCCAGATCCAATCACCTAACATCAATGCCTGGCATCACTTGTGTCTGAATGGGAGCAAATCTCGCTAGGTTCCAACATACAAGAGAAAACCTCCCCAGGACAGTAAAAGCTGTTATAACAAAGAAAGGAACCAGCCTATGGCTTCAACTATAAATGTCCAAGTAGGGTATTATACACCTTACCACCAGCAGCACACAGCACAAAAGTATCAACTTTTCAAAACTATGACTCAGGAGGAACAGTTCTGATGACAACCCTATGTGAGACAGTCTGACACAGAGAGGGGAGGAGAAAGAGGAGAAAATATAATCCATAGAGGGATAAACTTTAGGCCGTTCTCATTCCCTTGACATTTTAAACGCCTGGAATGAAGTGGCTGAACTGTTTGATTTCGCGCTGCTGGTAATTACACTCATGATAGGTGGCAGCTGAAATCTTAATTGCATTCAGGCTTTACAACCACAGCACAGTGTGGCCTGATGAAAAGCAGACATCTGCTCCCTTGATCAACAAACTCCATTAACGCAGGGAACGTTCTTCTGCTGTAAAATACCACACAAACACAAGAGAGAAATCTGTTGTGGCTTTACGAAAGTGTAGATTTTGCCCTAACTATAAATCACTATAATTCACAATCTATTATCGGAAATCGATGATTCATCTCAAACGGGAAAACAGTGGCCACAAAAATGCACATGGTTTTATGGAAGATGTTCTCAACTCGCATAGAAACAGTGTGTGGTATACGGTCAGAATAACAGTATATGTGACTGTAACATAAGGAAGATGAATTTCTGCCATTGCTCTAATTGGCATGCATGAGCAACATCGTAAGAATTACATCTAATTAATAGTCAGTTGTTTGCTGTTAACATGAAAACCATCCCAGTGTTTCTGCACTACAATACTCCATCAAGAAGTGATGAATTTCCAGCTGAGATGAAAGGCAATGGAGATCACAGGATCAGGTTCCTGCATGGATTTCTGATAACTGTTCAGAGGCAAAGTGTTTGTAAGACCTGCTTGAGTTCTACCATAGGGACATCTCACTTCAGCGTCTCACACACACTATGTTCTCACTCTCATCCATAAAAGCACTGTTCTTGTCAACCAGAAGCGGGAAGCTAGGCTTCCTCAATTTTTTATTTTTTTATTTTTTTATTTGTAATGAGACAAAAACAATAAGCTAAGTATGAATAATCTGCCTTTGACCACTTCAATATTTCAATATTTCAATATTCCATACATTTCAATATTTTGGGGGTAAAAAATTTAAAATATCACAGTACAGTAGGGGTTTAATTAACAGTCTTTTTCAATGTACTGTATCTCTTTCTCTCTCTACATATTACATTCACACATATACATACGTTTTTTTTTTTTTTTTTTTTTTTTTTTGAAACATTATGTTCTTATTATCAATTCTGAAAACAGTTGAGCTGTTTTTTCTGGATTCACTGATAAATAGAAAGAAGAAAAAGAACAGCATTTCTAGTTTGATATAAGACATTTGCATTGAGGCGAAAGATTTCTGTCAATTTAATGCATCCTTGCAGAATAAAATATAAATAATAAAGTATATAAATAAAATATTATATAAATATATAAGAAATAAAATGTTTTCAGTAAGAGTAAAACTTCAGAGATTATAAAAAGGGAATAAACTTTGATCACAAGTCTATGACAGATATTGTGTTATTTATTTGCATAGGAAATAAAAAGCCAAAAAGCATCTGAACAATAAAAACATAATCTGATTTTCCAATGCAAATATTGCTTACAATGCTCTCATAGACTCCCAGTAAAGAATGGTGTCCCACTGTGACAAAAGAGTGCAGTGAATGAAAGCCTCATTTCCAACATACAATCCTTCAATCAATGTATTTCTATCCCACCAGGAAGCTAATAAAGGGACTGGACTTTGCCACAAACCACCAGTGATTGAACCAGTGAAACATGACTCAGTTCTTCAAAATATAGTTGTACAAAAAAAAGTTTTCGAAAATACAGATGTACTTAGTTTAAGCCTGTCACAATGCATCTAATTTAGCTTTATCAGTCTAGTCTGTTGCCTGTTGCCTTTTCTAAATATTGCAACAACAAAAAAATCTAATCTTGGACAATTATTTTCATCAAGTAAATTCACTATAATGCTTGGTATAGTTTGAGAAGCTATAAGGGAGCACCACTGCAGACACCAAAATAAAACACACATTTTTCCACTGTAAAATCACATCTGTGCCTCCTTACTTCTCAAACCCACCAGACACCTCTGAAATGGAGCCCTCTTGCTCTCTCTTTCTCAGGGTCACAGGCTCACCATAGCCACTTACAAACCTGCTCCTCTGCTCTATAGTTTATAAAGACAAAAAATATTCTCTCTGAGTACATATGTGACAATACTTTTTGCTGTTCAATTTGGCCCTAACAACACCATCAGCACCTTCTGACATGCCGAGAGGTTGTGAAACGGTCAGGAGCTGTTTACAGAAGCCAAAGTGGCAGGAATAGTGGACCCTGAACTTTCTGATGAGTTCTCACTCTCTCTGGCTGTGAGAGAAGGTGACATCTTCTCAACACAAGGATTTGTTGGCATGTAACGCTGTGAGAAAGCTGTGAGAATTCACCCTGGTGTGAATCAATGTAAAAACACGGCTTCAAACTGATATTTCACTTTGTGCACTTTCAAGGATCCCTTGTTGTGTTGTTGTAGACCCTGTGGACAGTTTTAATAAGAAGAGGGTGATGCTTTTTTAATGCTCTTATCAGTTTGATGAGACATTTATGTGTTTCTTGTCATGTTTAGATTAGCTTGATGTATATTTTATGAGTAAAAGTTTAGTTCTCTGAATTTTTTTTTTGTTTTTGTTTTTTGAAAGTTTTAAGTTAATACGCAGGATATAAAACCCTACCGATCATACATCCTTAATCTGACAGAGTGCAAAGGAGATGCTAGAGAAAATGTTGGTTTGAGTGAGATAAGATACTGTTTATTTCCCTGTGGTTTAGCTAATGGCAGGACCGCATGAATATTACAAAAGTACTGCAAAACTTTATGAACTAATGTTATGAGATAGGGATCATCATACTGGGTAAAGCTTAGGGCTGGAAAATTAATGGTTGATGCGAGCCCAAAAAGCAGTGGCCCATGATCCATCACTATTGAGTCATTGTCAGTAAGTTGAAAACTCAAAAAGAGCAGATCATTTCAGTCAAATCGTTCTGATTCATGAACGAATCAATCTTTTCAGAGCATCAGTTGCGAGGTTTTTTTAATGAATTTATGCATGTTGATGTTGAACCTTTAATCAATTTAATAAATGTTTGCTGAATAATATATTTTTTTCTCATATATATGTATATATATACACACACACACACACACACACACACACACACACACACACACACACTAGCTTGATGTATACTCTTTCCACACACACACAATTGTATATATATATATATATAAGATATTTTGATGTTGGGAATAACATGAGCATAAAATTAAAAAAATTTCAGTTGGGTGAACTAAACACATTGATTTTTTTATGATCTCTGTGTCAATCCAGTCATCTCAGCAGTAACCTGCACACACAAATTCAGTTCTTTGTACTATTCCTTAACTAAATATTTATTCTCCTTTTGTAAATGAAAAAGAATTTCCTGATCACTTTCCATATTTATTCTCTTTGCAAAGCAGAACAGGCCTTGATATTACTTGATTATTTCTCATGAGGCAATTAGTTAAAGGGGCCATATCATATACTTGTTTATGTGATTTCATTTTATTTTATTTTTTCCATTTATTTTGTTAGGTTTTGACAAACAGTCACAAACACAGTTTCCATGAACATTTTTCAACCTGTCTCTGATTCTTAGAATTTAAAGTGATGTTTTTGCTATTGTTAAGACTTCAATATAATGCTCTCTTTAGATGTGAAATGAGTAGCCAATATTGTGAATCACTTACTCTCGGGACGTAGGTTTGCCATTGGTTCTAATTTAGTGTACAACTCCACATTCTTTAACACTATTCTCTTGGTAAATCCTGCATCACACTGTGACACAGTGACAAGATCACAAAACAATCAAAATGTGTGCTTCAAAAAATAAGAAATGACTGGGGGCCTTGTTTAAAATAATCATCAGTCACTCTTTCCAATTGTTGGGAAGAACGTGCAGAGGTAGGTGCTACACAACCTGAGCACAGCTCTGAGCACAGAGCACAGCACAAGATTTAAGCAAGTTTCTCACATTTTACTTGCATGTTGCCAAATAACCTATTCTTAAAGAGCCGGTAAGATGAAAATTCTAAGCTTCCTATCACTGTTTATAAGTCCTGTACAATAGGTTTAAATCCATCCAAGGTTAAAAAACATTGTCATTTTGTCAAAATATCATTTTAAAATTACCTCAATTCTCAGAGATCCCCAAACGGTTCGCACGAAGCTGTTCAAAAGATTCAGTTTCCTTAAACCCCACCTTTCGTTAACATACTGTGTTCTGATTGGTCAACTAACATAGTCAGTTTTGATTGGTTGTTCCGCACACAACGTCATGGTAAACAATGCGTTAGCATCTTTTTGGGGTGAATTATGTCTTATTCCTCTCACCGCAAAGCAAACAGTAAAATAAAAAAACTTGAACAGTCTCGCTGCTTTTTCTTCTGTGTGTGCGTATTCAAGCCACACGCTTCAGTTTGAATCTGAATAGCGCGTTCAGCGCGCGGGCATGTTCACATTAGATATAATGAAGGGAGACGTGAAAAACAGACATCGTGTTGTTTTCATATGGATTACTTTATCACAGAACATCTGTTTTCGGCAGAAAATATCTGTTTTGTTTGTGAACACAACAAAAGGGATTTGTTGTACTGCTCTGATATTGTGGTAAAAATGAATTTTAGCCATTGGTTCTTCTGATCTTCATTCTTTGGCAGTGAAAATAAAACAAACTTGCCTTTACAATTAAAAACACACTGTCTCCTCGACATGATGCTATCACACCAACCAGAGCGTCTGTGTGGGGGGTGGGGCAGGTCAGAGTTCCGTTTCTCTCAAGAATGTAGGCGGAGATTATTATGCAAAGTGTTCCTAGTGACGTACATAGAGATGGGCAAAAGATTTGAAATCTATAACGACTCGTTTCAGCGATTCAGAGTCGACTCCTTACTTTAGAAGCCAATAACTTTATAAATCGTGTACTTTTTGGTTTAATTACTTTGCACATTGTTTATACTGATGGAAAGCTACATCATACACTGTAATACAGGTAATTTTTGATTTCCCATCTGTGTGGCTCTTTAACAAGTATTTTTGCACTATTTTGCATTAAACATATCGAAAAATTTGTTAAACAAGATAAATGTACTTATTAAGATGCATTTAAGAGCAACACAACAAAATATATTAAGACTTATTTTCGAAGATTTTATCTTTAATAGCAGTGTTTAATTAGATTATTTCACTTGTTTACGAACAAACAAATAAAAAATAAGTAAAAGCAGGGAGACAAAACAAATGTGTATTACTGTTTTGCTGTCGTTGTTGGTTTTGTTGTTGTTATTATTATTATTATATAACTTCTCATTCCAAATGATCCCAAGTTATGTTCTTTAGAATTGTACCCCTTGTAATCCCTAGTCAACTGCCCATTTTATTCAAGCTGTACTGTCTGATTAACTTTACAGATCCTGATTTAATCAAATATGACCAGAACTGCATTGCCAGATGGCCAGATGGCCAAAGCTATAATGCTATTCTGAGAAGCCCATCTAATTCACACTTTTCACTACACAGACTATAGGTGGGTGAGGGGATGTGAGGTATGCCTACGTTTTAATTTCAAATAATTAAAATAGTAATAGTAACTTTAATTGTGATCACAAAACAAACACATTTCCCTTTGAGTCCTTTCTGCGCATAGGTTCAGAGCTGCAGAATTCATGTTAAATCTCTCAACTTTGACTAAAAGCACAGTCATGAAGCATGGCAGCCAGACAGGAAAAAGCAGGGAGAAAGGGAGCTGAATAATCGCTCAGATTGAGCACTATTAAACTCTTTGTAAAAATGTTCATGCAAAGAAAGAAGGCATTACTTTTATTTTCACTGTTGCCGCCACAGCCATATTGTGGAGACGTTGTATGTTTCATTGTGAAAGTGAAACTACTTTGTTTGGGCTTCCAAAAGAGGACACAGAAATCAGTGATTAAGTTGTATTTACAACATTTTCAAGAACAGTTCAACCCAAATATTCAGATGTGTGCAGCGCATTTTATGGAGGATGAGGACAGTTTCCTGAACCAGTAGTCTACAATGTTTCTGTGTACAAAGGCTGTTTCTATAAAATGGGGCAATTCCAACTTTGCAAGGACAGTCTGTTATTTCTGACTCACAGAAGTCGTGGCCTAATGGTTAGAGAGTTGGACTCGCAATCGAAAGGTTGTGAGTTTGAGTCTTGGGCCGGCAGGAATTGTAGGTGGGGAGATAGCATGTACAGTGCTCTCTCCACTTTCAATACCACAACTGAGGTGCCCTTGAGCAAGGCATTGAACCCCTAACTGCTCCTTGGGCGCTGCAGCATAAATGGCTGCCCACTGCTCCGTGTGTGTGTTCACTGCTCTGTGTGTGTGCACTTCAGATGGGTTAAAAGCAGAGCACGAATTCTGAGTATGGGTCACCATACTTGGCTGCATGTCACTTCACTTCCACAGTCTGTAAGTACGTCTACATATTTAAAGAATTTGCCACTGATGTTTCAAACACGAGTTTTGAGCAGTGTGAGTAGCGCATGTTGTTTGTCGTTTCTCTGATCACAAATGCAGACATGGTTTTATGTTTATGCAGCGCGATGCACAACGCAACTCATAAAAAGACACTATAAGTGATTATAATCAGAACACCTGAGAAGAGATGATGCTGACCCCTTCAGAGGACCCAGATGATGCTAACTCTGAATCAACAAACAGAACTAACAAATATTGCTACAAGTGTGATTGCATCATAATAATTGCTGTTAATAATGTTCATTGCCTGGCTGATTACGTCTTGTATTAATTTTTCAGAAAAATCCTGTCATAGGCACATAAACTGACAGTCACCACTTATAAGCTACTACTAAATATGGTAGAAACTTAATTTTCTGAAAAGTTGCTTTGTAATGATTTGTATAGTAAAAAGTGCTTTACAAATAAACTTGAATTGAATTGAATTGAATTATGTCCCCACTGGATGCAACAAATGCCACGTAAGAGGTTTTATTGGGTTTGTCTTGTCGGACCAGAACAAGTTTGGTAAGGGGTGCAACATTTTCGTCATACACTTGAGGCATTCAGCCAATCACAACGCTTTAATATGATGCTAATAATATAATTATACTTTGATTTTGAGTATTCTTTTTATTATTAAAAAAATTTATCAAGTTAAAAACAAAGTCAGTAGAAACCCAGAAGATGGTCTGAGGGGGTTACGCAGAGTAATAGGTTCATTTAAGAGCAGTCTTTGTTACTCACTGAATCGTGGCTTTTCTTTTAAATACATATAGTTTTATAGGTTTATATAACCATATCCTAACCTTGTATGTCGAGGAAAGCCTGGTCCTTAGCAACTGAGTTTATGTCCAAATAATTAACTGGTAATAGTTGTATAGGGATATGAAATATGGCGAGTCAAAAGCAGCCTTTATCCTTTTAATTAGTCTCATTTATCAGAGGCTAACGTCAGAGCTTCATTTCTGCTGTGGCTCATGCTCCCTCGCCACCTATGAGGAAAGAATTAACTGTGTGTACATCAAAGCCACTTCTGGCATTCACTGTCATATTGCATTTAACAGAATGGAGTGGGGAATGTGACATTTACTGCCTCCCCTTTGCAGAGCAGAGCGATTGTGCTCAATAGATTTATGTCTGAAACGCCAGCGGTATCCATGAGGAGAAAAGTGCAATTTCACAACGCCATTCACTTTCAAATAACCTCCATTCACACCTTTCCCTTCATCAGAAAGGCAGAAAGAATGGACCGGAAACACTCTGCAATGTTACCCCATCTCTAATTACATCAGCCCAGTGGATGTTCTTTTATACCGATGACACAATGCCCTCAGACTGCAGTGTCAAGTCACAGAGGCTAGCACATATGATCATGTGAAAGAGACAAAGAAACTGTATTTTATTCATGCTTTGACAAACATTTTTCCCCTTAAAGGTGCTGCTTGAACTAGGTATTGCAGTTCAATTTCAAAATATATTGGAGAGGGTTTTTTTCAACCGGTCCCTCCTCCTTAGACTTGAGTCACACACAGGTCGCCAGATTGACGACACCAACAGAAACGAGCACACCTGACGATGGAATGTGTACGCTTGCAATATTTGTATTGTTTGCAAACTATAAACCATCTGGTTTATTTCTATTAATATGAATCTGCGTCTCATGCTGCTGCTGCATCCTCCGGAGGTCTTGTTTGCCTGCTTCTGTGACTGAAATTAAGTATGCTGTGTTTTCCACCAACTGGCAACCTAGGGTGCTGAAGTACAGTTGGGTAAACTGGCAGTGGGTGGGTTTCACAAACCAAAACAGACACCGAAATTCTGGCCCAGAACACACATTTTCAAAGGAGAATAACTGACCGTAGCATTGTTTTTCACATTAAAAAATATGTTAACTTAGCATGTTTCTTAAATATCTGCAAACATATTATGCAATTTTATGCTTTAGTGTAAGTGTAAATTCTGCAGATTGTATCTTTGTCCAGTATTGTATTTTCAGCAATTCATAAAAACCTTTTCATAACTGTAACATACATACTTACATACATAATTATTCAGGTGCATGTGTAATAACTGCATTAAAATGCCCAGCAAGGTAGAAAACGTCTGCTGCAAGAAAATTCAAAAGGCACGGAGGTGAAATAAACAGCATTTATTCGACATTGTGAAAACTTGATACTACAGCAGCACCTCTTCTTCATCGTCATCTTGTCTGATGCACTCAACCAAACTTTCTAACCATGACCTCTAACCATTTGAATTTCCGTAGGCGGGAATTATTTTAATGATATTCTAATGGGCCACTTTGTGACATCACAAAACCTTGGAAAACAACCAAACGAGCCATTCGTTGTAGTTCTTGAATTTTTTTTTTTTTACAACGAAAAACGGACTTTGAGATTTGTAACACTGTAGAGCTTTTTTGTTCCGAAACATACACACTACACACTGACTAAAATTCTAAAAGTGAAAAAGCATAATAGGACCCCTTTTAATTAAATAAATTCATTCAAAAACACTGATTCATTCGGGAACAAAATAAGTCTTTTCATAGTCTTTGAATAATTACTCAAATTATCAATTCAAAAACTGATTCAATGAAACCAAAAATTTGTGATAGTAAATATTAATTAAATTTATAATACTAATACAATATTTTGTATTAATATAAAACCGCAAAATCGATTTTTATTATTATTATTATTATTTGTTCAAAAACCCTATTCATTCAAGAACTAAATGATTTGCAATA
Organism: Carassius auratus; assembly: GCF_003368295.1. Lineage (NCBI taxonomy): Eukaryota > Metazoa > Chordata > Actinopteri > Cypriniformes > Cyprinidae > Carassius > Carassius auratus. Next base: position 15,291,222 of record NC_039288.1, on the reverse strand, counting down.
ATAATAATTAGAAGGAATATAAATTAGGTGAATATTTTTTTATTAATAATAAAATATTAATATATAACTACAAATTTGCCAGCTGAGAAAATTAATGAATTAAAGCGAGTCAATCAAAAAAACGGATTTGTTCAGAAACATAACACCACTAATATGTTGATTCGCAATTATGTTTTTTTTTTGGAAGTATTTTCATTTAATTTTCAGGTAAATAACTTGGGAAGTTGTATTTAAAATGTAAATGAATCATTAAATATATTAAAAACAACTCACAGCTCAAAAACACAACACTTCAAAATTGATGTTGTCAGTGTTTTCACACTTTCATTTATTCAAAAGAGAACTAAGCACTCAGAACAGGAGTGGCGAACATTTAACTGAAGTGTGTATTCGGCTGCTGACACACAACAGAACACTTTTCTATCGGCACTAGAAAAGGTCCTTTGGGATTTCAGGGCACAGGGTGTCACTATCACTGACATCCTGATCCTGCTTACTCCTTCACTCCTCTTTCTATCTGTCTCTTTCTCCAATCTAATAACAATCCTTTCAATCATGTCTGTCTGTCCTGGTTCCTCTCCTTCTTTATGTTGTGCTCTGATTGCACTACCTTCAACTGTGAATGCAGTTTCACAGTTAAGATTACTAACGCTGACACTGTTTACAGAGACAGTGTGAAGTCCTGTTTATGAAATCCTTTCCTTATATTTTTCAAGTGCAAAAAAAGTAATAACATGTAACAACAACGTTATAATTGTCCATTATCATTCTTATTATTAATCACTTCACTCAAAAAGAAAGAGTCTTTGAATCTTTCAGTATATAAGGTCATTCAAAAGCAAATTGGATAAAGCAATTTGTTTTAAATAATAATAATAATAATAAATTACATAAACAGTAATATTAAAATATTTGTTCTAATACAAAAAAAATGAGATATAGAAGTTATTTCAATAAATAAAACAAAAAAAATCATTAAAACACTCAAGAACTAAAGTATCATTTGTATAATAATAATAATAATAATAATAATAATAATAATAAATACAAAATTAATTAATAAATTAATCAATCAATTCATTGAAAAACTGTCTGATGCACTCAACCAAACTTTCTAACCACAACCTCGCTCCTACTCACCCCCCAACCATTTTAATTTCCGTCAATAAATAAAACAAATAATAATAATAATAATAATAATAATAAATACAAAATTAATTAATAAATTAATCAATCAATTCATTGAAAAACAACCGTTTTGTTCAGAAACAAAACATGGCTATGTGTTGCAATTATTTTTTTGGAGCTACTGTTTATTATAAAACTGTTGTATAATATAAAACATCATAATTCCCTCCTGACCTGTTTGCTTGTATAACTGTATATTTGGCAACCCTGCTGTCTCGAGTGTGTGTGTGTGTCCTGCAAGGCCGGGATAGAAAATTACTGGGCACCCTGCAGAGCGGAGCGGTCCTCCCAAGGCCATGGCGGTCCTGGTGAGGTTGCAGCTGCCCTCTTCATCACTGTCATCACACCTCTGGGGTGGAAAGAATACACTGCCCCAAACACACAAAACGGCCCACTGGAGAGTGACCATTATGAAACAGGATACTCAAACACACAGCCAATGATAAGCACAAAGACCGGAGTAGGGGACTGATGAAGATGGATAGCATGCAAAATAAAATAAAATAAAATAAAACACCTAACATACACATCTTCTCTTCACTCTTTCTTTTTGCAACCCATAGATTTTAAATTCTGATAATGTTGATGCTACAGGATAGGAATATTGTATTTATTACGTGCTATACATCTTATAAAAGCCTAAAGCGAGTATAAATTATATATTTGTACATTTTTTCCACATTACAATGCAAAGAGATTTATTCAAGTATCTAACCCCAAGTAACAAAAGTAATGTTTTGCAAGAAAATATCGCAAAAATATTGTCATGTTGCTAGCCATATGCAAAGATTTGGCACATGGTAAAAGAAAATAACCCTTTGCTCTAGCAGAGCAAAAATAGCATAAAATAATAATGTTCTTGATAACAAGGGTGGCTTTTGAGTACCATCGTCTATGCAGAAAGTCCATTACATATAATGTGGCATGGCATGAAGAAGCTGATGTTCTTCTCTTGACTTTTAGCACATTCATGTATCATTTAATAGTCTCCATATAACTTACACACAACAAAGGGTTTCAGTTGGGTTACACTGTCACACATCATCTAATCACTAGAACATTCACTTCAGGAAAAAACACAGATTTTGAAGTCACATGTGTTTTGGGTTTGTGTGTTATTTGACAACACTGATTTCCAGGTATTAAACCATTCCATTTCCTGATGCTTGGAAGATGACACTAACAGAATTACACTAAAATTCATGGAAACTAAAACAAAAGTGTTAGATTTTCATGCGTTCACCTGTCAAACAGAATATCCCGGCAAAGAAACTGCAGATAATAAAAATGCTATTGTTGTCATTTGTTTGCAGGTGCAAAATTATTTTATAAGCACAGTTAGAGTTTTGTAGACACCTGCTTCTGCAAAGAGATATGTTCTTAATTAGTCTTTGTTTTTTACATTTTTTCCACATAAATAAATACATGAAAAAGCATTTAAATTTATTCAAGATACACTGTGTAAAACAAAACAAAAGACACTTTTATGTAGTGCTACTTTATGTATCTTGTTTGAAGGATTTTGTTTTTTAGATATTTTAACTAGATTACCTTGTATAGTGTAATATTGAAGCTTTGACTAATTTATGCATTTAATTTGAATAAGTAAAGGTTTTATCAGTAACTATATTTTTCTGTGTCATAAACACTATTATGTTTTAATCTTATATTTTTATATTCTAATATTTATTAATAGTTAGAATTTTTATTTTTCTGTCTTCAGTTCCTCTATCATTCTTTTAAATTTATACTTAGCAATTCTTTCATGTGCTTCTGTAAGTTTTATTTGCATTTCTATTTAGCGTTAAATTATTTATTTCGGTTTTTGATTTATTCATTCTAGTACTTAGATTTATTTGATTTCAGTTAGTTGCCAAAGTAACATTTCTGTTCTTTTTTTTTTCTATCAGCTTTTGGAAGGCCAAACAAAGTAGTTTAACTTTTACAATGAAACATACAGCTTCTACACGAAATGACACCGGCGGCAACAGAGAGAATAAAAGGTACGCCGTCTTTCTTTGCGTGAACACTTGGGCTGCGTTTTTCAAATCTTCGCACATAGTGATGTAGATATGTGAGGGCGTGTTTAAACGCGCCGTTTTGGGGGATGTGGACAAGCCTTAACTTTTATAAAGAATATCTCTTTGGATTTGAGACTTTAGTCTTTGCAACTTTACAGATCTTCTTTATGGACCAAGAGCTTGTAACACTCCAAAGAGAAAGGAAAAATTGAAATTGCATCATATGACCCCTTTAACAATATATTTGTTCTATAAACAAACCAATTTTCAACATATTAGCTAATTTTTGTAGACAAGAAAGGGTTAAGTAGTTCACACTGCCCCAACAAACACACAACACATTTATTCCAAAGACAATATTTGGCCCGGTTTAAAATCAAAAGAAGCGCAAGTATGAGCAGTCGCGTCATGCTGAATTCACAGCATGCGAAAACACTGTTGAGATGTTGGCAGCTTATGTCGCCCAATTAAATTGTGATGATGTAGCTAGCAGACAGGGTTAAAGCCTGACATGAAGTGTTCATGTAGACTGATTGTGTCTATGGGCTTCACTGCAGAGGTGATTAAGATAGAGGAGAGAGATTTATGGCCCGCTGCTCTTCAGAGAAGGTAATTGAAATCATTCCCATCGCCAGAGCTCTCTTCTCTCCTTCTCCCCAGGTCAATGCCGACTAAAGAGTCGTCAGATCTTGCTCTGTTTACCATATCGAGATTTGTTTCACCTTGCATTCACATTGCCGCCCATGCTTGCGTGCGCACATAAGCTCTTTATTTCTGAGGGCGATGAAGGCTGTTATCACTATCAGCCTCTCCTGTAATTAAGACATTAGAGTTTCCTGCACCACTCAGCGCATTAGCAGAGAAGAAAATGGCCGCTCGTGAGACGAAAAGAAGCGAAGCGCCTGATGGTTTATCTCAAGGGCTAATTAAAAACGAACCGAATCTTTCATTTTCTGCATCTTGGATGGCTAGCAACCCAGAGGCTCCAGCAGATTCTGCTGACTCCGGCGTAGCGCAAATAACTTCTCCGGCTGACCCAGAAGGGGAGAGAAGGCGAAAAACAGCCCATATCAACTCCACTTGGCAGAACTTCAAACGATCCAGAGATCTTTGAAGAGAATCGTTATGGGTGACTTGCTCAGTTAGTGCCATCGGCCGTCAAAATAGTTTCTTTTTTTCTCCATCACATATCAAGACGTCGTTTCTGGCGTATTTGCATCACAAAGCACACTGCTAGAGTTAGCGCAGTAACGGGGAGGATTGTGTCAAATGGGGCTTCCAAACAGTCCAGTGGTGCATTAGCTATCAAAGATCTCTCTGATCACTGCCCTTCTCTGAAGCAATCCCCCTGTTGTTCAAATGTAGACGGAGAAGTGAGTCAGAGATAAACAAGAAATACATGATGCAATTTCAGCCATCTGGACACCCACACTCACAACCCTTCGGATTAATAGGAGACTTAACTCAGTTCTGGCTTCAAGCTAAAAGAGGTGTTAAACAGGCTCATATTTGTGCTGAAAGTAAAGACCACTTCAAGGAAACTCGGTATGTTATATATGTGCCCGTCTCCCATTAAGAGGATTAGGGCCATTCAAAGTGTGAAGTATTAAATGTGGCCATACATCGGCTGAGGATGAAAGCAATTCTGTCTTTGTGGTTCTCAGTTCCACTTTACAGTCATGACATTACGCTAGGCCAATTCTTAAAATGGCTAACACAGTTATAAAATGAACACATTTGAAAATACTACCAATTTGGATGCAATACAAACACATACAGTTGGCTGTAGGCTTGATTCAAAATAGCTGCCTACAAATCCTCAGCTACATAGTGTGTGATGCTCAGGACATCTTATTCCATCAACACAATAAAGCACAGCTGTGTTGTTCTGGCTCATGGCCCAGAGTAAAAAACAACACAATTTTTACACCTAGCTTTGACGATTTAACTGTATTTGCAACCAGTCATTAATCAGTTACAGCAGCTGTTGGTTTTATTGGGGTGAAGGCATCATTTGTATGCGAATGGAAACTATGATCGATAAAAAGATGAATGATGAATTTAGTATTGGGTAATCGATCTATCGGTTAGAAAAGGAGGCTTTAACCACACAGATTTTGCTTCAAAAACTATGAATATTTACACTGCTGTCATGCATTCGCCTTCAACAAGTGAGCCAATTGGAAAAAGTTTTTGGGGTGCTTGAACCGAGACAGAATATTTTGTCAGTGTAAAGCAACAATCTGCAGATAACGCTTATATTATATATTTGTTTTCTACATAAATTAAATAAATAGCTTTAAGTGTCACCTAGCAGGGAATTCCGACAAACAGATTTACAAAATCAGCCGAAAAGTGTTTTTGAAATTGCACCATAACTTAGCAAGACAGACTCACAGAAAGTATGCCATTAGCCATAAAAAGAGCCAAACAGGGTTATAAAGCAGGAGGACTCACAAAAGAACACTTTAGTACTGGGTCTATAACTTTTATAGGGGTGTCTTCAGGTCACTTAGCCATTTTGTTTCTTTGCTTTGGAGAATAAGATAACTGTGTCAACAGTGTACAGGAAATGTCACATGAGCCAGTAAACACTTCAAACTGAAAGCTCCATAAATAAAGCCAAAGAGCGAAAAAGAGAAAAAGTGAGGAAATGTGGAAGCAATCAAAGAAGAGGAATAGATACCCTCCAAACTAAATGTATGATTTTCATATCTGTGATTACAATCCATTTTCTACCATTGTCTTTAATGTCCTAAAATCTGCCATTACAGACCAACTCGAAGAGCGCGCGAGAGAGAAACTTCTCAGTGAATCTTATAAACGGCAAATTCAGTACACATGGTCTGGAAATCAATGTTAGTACAAAACGAATTACAATAGATCCACAAAAGAACAAAAAGTGTGTCAACTGTACATTTAGAATGCCAAAGATGTATTCATATATTCATATATAGATAATAATTTTGATTTCTGACAATAAAATGACCCAAATCTGCTGTTTTATATAAATATAGTGCCGCATTTTACAATATATATTTTTTACAGTATTTTTTACACATCTGTCTCAGTTAACTCATATTAACAAGACTCCAGAGACTTTGAATTATACTATTAAAAACAAAGGACAATGAAAGAAGAATGCAGACATTATGGCATTCATCACTGGTAATGTCAGGAGTTTGCTGCTATTGTTTCCACACACACACACACACACACACACTACAGTACAGCACTCAGTCCCACAATGTAGGTAAAACCTGACTCACATCAACACACACCCACACACAACCTTCAACCAGTTGTTCATGCTGCCTGAAGGACTGTCAACAGGTAAGCTCTGGCCTTGGCTAATAAACTCGTGATGTCACAGCTGTTATTTTATGTATGCATAATCATGTTTACTTATGAATCGTGTGCGCTATCATTTCATTTCAGTTAATGAGCTTGATCACATTTTCTGTGTCATATTATTGAACTATCGACGCCACCCAGACTCAGTTCCATCAGCCTCAGCGTCTGCAGAACACAATCTCAACTGAATTAAACACACAGACATTAACAGTGTAATAGCGTAAATGGCACAAGCTTATTTGCATACTCATTACACAAAATTCAGGGAGTGGGAGGACAAGATTAATTGACAAAAATTCAATTGTTTTGGTTATATTTTATGTGTTCCTATATTTTTATATATTTAACTATATATATATATATATATATATATATATTAGTGCTGTCAATCGATTAAAAAAAATTAACTAATTAATCGCACAATTTTTAAAAATTAATCGCGATTAATCGCAATTAAAAGACTGAAACTTTTTGGACATGTAAATGTAAAATGTTAATAATTAATGTAAACTCAAGACAAAGAAACTATTTAAATTCAAAATATGATTGTTTATTGGAATTTTTGTTTAACTTGTAACACAGATTTTCTCATGTAAACAACATACCTGCAATAAACCATCAATATCCTCCAAATTAACTGTTGGCTTGAAATCCATATTTATTACAGAAATAAAAACACAGAAATGTAAGTACCATTTGAATTTCAAAACAATCAATGCCAATAAAAAACAAAAATGATTTCCATGTTGAATTCTAAGTGGACTGCAAAAAAATTCCAAAGTATAGTCATTGCCAGTGCTTTAAGTGGGCCAGTATGCACTGGTACTCAGTACCGCCACTTCCAAATATAGCTCTTGAGCGTACCGCCACCTCTCCGTGCGCACAGAACGTGCTTTTAGCGCTCATTTGGACATCTGTTTTAATAGAGGTTTTAATCTTTTACCTGCACTGCCGATTTTCAGAACGCCCTTCACAATGCAAGCTTCCTAATTCATCCCACCCAGAGCAGAAACTACATTACCCATTCACCCTTAAGTTACACAAGTGAATAGCGCATGTGTCGCTTTTCCCACTGTTAAGTGTCAACAACTCAACGTGCCCGGAGAAGGTGTGTGAAACTCGTTGTGAGTTATACTAAAGCAAAATCTTGAGTATTTATTGTCTGATAAACATTAAAAACTGTCTGCGTCGTCCTGCAGCCCCCGCCGGCTGTTCATTGGCTGCAGCATCTTTTTTCTAAGTTCTAAAAAAATACCGTAGACGGCAAGGCACAAATTTAGATATTCATTTATCTAATTAATCTATAGCCTATGCACAACGATAATATGATCTTTTTGTCCCCTTTTTGTTTTATAGCTTGATGAAGAGAGAGAGCGCAAGTTGCTGCAGCTGAGGAGGACAGTGATGCACGCGTACAGGAGTGATTGACAGTTCGCGGCACTGTGTACAAAAAATACTCCGCTACACAATTATTTCGTTATTTTAATGTTGCTGTTTCTTGTGGCAGACTAAATGAAAATGTTTCTTGTGGCAGACTGAAGAGTAATCCGGCAGAGTTTTATACTGAAACTTTCCGTCTAAAAGTCCTTCCTTGGTCTTATCCATATTTCTTTGCACGTTGAACACACATAGGCCACAACTGGAAATAATAAAAAACTGCAACCGCGTTAATTGCGTTATTTTTTTTTAACGCGTTAAATATTTCAAATTAATCGAATGCGTTAACGCGCTAATTTTGACAGCACTAATATATATATATATATATATATATATATATATATATATATATATATATATATATATATATATATATATATATATATATAGCAACAATAATATCATTATCATCATTAATAATACTAGTTAATTTGTTATTATTGTTTATATTTGTATTTATTTTATTTTATTATAATTTATGTTTATAATACTAGTTTGTTTCCAATAATAATACAAATTATTACTGCTATTATTATTATTATTATTATAAACAACAACAATAATAATAATCATTATTATTTTTGGAAATAAATTGATATTATAAATGTAAACATTTTATTAGTAGTAGTAGAGGTAATAGTATTAGCCTAGTAGTCTTAATCCATGTATAATTCTACAAATTCTATTTATTATATAACATATAAACAAATGCATCTATTTATTTAGCATCTTATCTATATTTATTTTTCTCTTTTACTGAAGGTATTTCAATTATAGGTAGCTTGTAGACTGACAAATTACAGTTTCAAAGTAACACTGACATGTTGGATGAGCTTTTTGTAAAGAGTGTCAAAACCGTCTGAAGTGTTAGTATCCCGGCAAAACACAGATGCTAATGACAGGAAATGCTGCATGCTGAGAGCAGCATAGCTGCAATGAACAGAATGGAGTTTGTCTGACCTGTTATCCCTGAAAAGGCAACATTACAGGGGCAAACAGCTGGGTAGCTTCATGTTATAGTAAGAAAGGGCTCCTCTGTGACAGCCATGCGCTCTCCCGTGACCCACACGCCAGTCTATGCAAATCTGAGCGGATGGCTTGCACTGCACAGAGTTAATGAGCAAGATATAAAGAGAAGGAGAGCAAATTAAAACTATTTCTTCCAAGGTTCATATACTAGCGCCATATGTTCCAGGAGCTAGCGAACAATCCACAACAGTTCAAATTGCTGTGACCTATCACCGTGACACAAATCGCCGTCATCTCAGCCTTAGCATAACAGCCAAATGTTCATCATTTAGAAACCGCTTCTCAACATAATTGGATATGGCATAAGGAAATAGCATGCGTTTGGAAACAGAATGCTCTTCGACAGAGGCATTGTTGCTGCCATGTTTTTTTTTTTAGCAGTTGTCAGGTTCAAAGTTACAATAGAGTTTTAGCATTACAATCTCCGTTGATGATCTCAAAGAGATAAAATACAATCATTTTGCCTCTCTAATCTACTTGAACAGACTTCCGCTGAGGTCCTGACTATTGACAGAGGCACAAAGCTTTATGCATTTTTAAAGTTTCCTCAATAGGCCTGGTACAGAAAAACAGCGCGTTAAAAAAATTATAATTGTTTATCTACCTGATTCCTGACCCTCTCTGACAGAGCGCTACACGGCGGAGAGAAAAGTCTGATTTTGTTATTGAATTGGAGATGAGGTGGATGGAAAAAAACAATTTAACATCAATTTAGGTGAATGAAAAACATGCAAATAACACGAAATAATGGAAAAGGCTGTATCGCGCTGAATGAGGGGCTGATGATAGGGAATCACTCAGACAGATAATTGCATTGGCTGCTTTCTTTGCCCTTGACGGATGTGTTGCCACACAGTCACGTGTAAATACACAGTCATAATATTTTAGGATGATGTTCAAACGGTGGTTATGCAGGAACCATGTTGTTTCGCACTTTTGCCGTTCATACCAGGAACACTTTTAGACGTGCAAACAAAAGTTCATCTGCTAATCTAAGAGATGCCAATTAAAGTCTTTGCACTTTCTGTGTTTGCTTCTGTTTTGTGATGTCTTTTTAAATTGTGTGTGCCTTTTAAGATTGAATAAGTATGCAAAGGATTTGTTGCTATAAGTGACACCCTTATCAACACTTATCTACCTCTTGTAAACAAGTCTTTCATTAGCCAATTAGCCAGCTTGACTATGTCAGATTCACAGTTTCATGGTCGCCTCCAAGCAGCCTATCTTGGTAAAAAAAATGTAAAACAAAACAAAACATCAAATTAAACACATCTAATATAAGTTGAATAGATCAACTTTAACTCCGTCAAAAGAGAAAAGGAAAGAGAAAAAAAGAAAAATCTAAAACCTTAGTAAAAACTTTGTATGCATTTACATTGCTCATTCACACGACGTGAGTTTCAAAGTGCAATACTGTTATTGTCTCTATGTACACAAAAAAATGCACATTTGTGAAAATGGTGACGTCATGCACATGCATGTTATGTAATTTTCTTTACAAAGTGACATAGCAAAATACTGAAAAAGCTGCATGCATAATGCATCATTTTTTGTTTTCGCAGATCTGTGTGAATGAAGATTGTTTTGAAAAAGCTGTTGTCTGTATGTGCAAAACACAAAGGAAAAGCTTTTCCATTTTTAGTACATCATTGTCATTTAAACAAACCCTAAGAAAGGAAGATAGAAAATCAATCAATCATTTGGCACATGCAAATATTTTTAAGTGCATTTAATGAAAAGACTAAAAAAATAAAACTTAACTTTTTTTAATAAACAATACAAATGATTTAATAAGCAATACAAATTACAGGTGTATGAGTTTATCAGTCATTTGTCTCTGTGATATGTTTTGCCTGGGGGTGAAAACACATTTTGCAACTGATGGTTCACAGACCATGTCTAAAACATTTCCTAGAGGACCTGTAGTATTCAGAATATGATACAAACGGTTTAGATCTTGTACTATGGACTGGGAGATGCAGTGACAGTGTGTCTACAAAGATTTACACAGTGGACGGTAGGTCAGAACCTGATTTTATTTGATTTTTTCCTGTACTTCTCTGACAACTCTCCAAGCTGTTATATCAGAGAGTGAAACCGTCGGTAAGAGTGCTCTCACAGGTACATTGGCACTGCATGCTTCTGAAGACCACAGACAAACAGAGATGCTTCTGGAATACAGCAAACTTATGAGTAGTCCTATACAAGCTCAAATTCATAATTGACAGATTTTTGCAACAAGTACAGTTACTGAACTGAATTAAATAAACATCGAACTGATTTGAGCTGAGTGAGAACTGTCTTCAGTTGAGCTGTTCATTAATGAATTGGACTTCTATAATTGATTAATTCTTAATTCTTAACTGAAAATGACAAGAGCTCAATTGTGACTGTTTTCTTTTGAGAGCTGCTTTACAGCAGAATTTGGATTTTTATCATCATTGATTCAGTTGTTTCCCTGTTTATTACTGCATTGTGGCTCATACCCTAAAAGTGGCAATTTCAACAAGCTATAAAAGATTATCTATGGGATATTTTGAGCTAAAACTTCACATACACACTCTGGGGACATCAGAGACTTATTTACACCTTGTAAAATGGAGCATAATACAATAATAACAATAAAAACCAAATATTGTGAGAGAAAAAAACTGGAATGGAATCATTGTTTTCTTTAATATCTTGTATTTTTCCCGTTCACTTCCTATGGTGGCCATTTTTGACTACAAAGATCACAGGTGTGACTACTTTTTAAGATCATTTAGCCAAATTTATCATTTGTTCAATCTATGAAACATCGCAGCCACACACAGAAAACTTACTGAACAAAATTTTAGCAATTGAGCGGCAGTGCATGAATCTAAAAAAAGACCAGTTCTAACCCTTCAATCAGGTTTGCGGCTTTCTGAAAGATGCCACTGTGTTGGCATTCATTTTCTCTTACTCTGCACGTTGTGGGAGAGCTTTGCCATGACAGTAGGTCAGAGCCGTGTTGAGTGCTCAGACAATAAGAGAAATAGGTGTGCATCAAAATAATGCTGCATGTGGGCGGTGGGAAGCAATTACCCAGAGTGCATCTCTCATCTAAATGTGTATCTACCTTGATAATTACCAGCTTAGGTAAGGCTGAAGTGCATCTTAAATTGAGCTCTGTAACCTCACGACAGCTCAGTGTTGACTAGTCACAGGAACACAAAAAATAACACACCTACATATACACAAGTTTTCCTTTAGCATAGTGCTACATTAATTCATCCCCACAAACCTCAAACTACTGGCTCTCTTATGCCTGTGTTAAAATTAGACCAAAGAGTAGAGGTCACTAGTAAAATAATGCATTTTTGTCCAAAAGTTAACATTTAGCCTCAACGTTTCCCAGAACTGGCGGCACTTCATATTATTTTCCCCCATTGGGCCAATCATCAGAAATCATGTCATGATTACAGAGATAATTATTTTAATGGCCAAATGGCTCAGCATGCCCACAGCAGCAGAGTACTAATGCATTTGGACACTAAAATGCATAAAAGGAAGGACAGAAGAAAGGAGGAAGGAAAGAAAGAAGCCATGTTCTCCACACCTTGCTGTGGAAAATGAAGGCAAGAAACAGCTCCCATCATCCTTCAGGCTGGAAAAGATTCACTCTTCCAAGAAATGGTACAAATAGAGGTGAATGTGCCTCAAATCTTGCAGCCAGTCTCCATTTCAGCCCACTCCTACTGCAGTGGACCAAGACCGTAGAGGTTAAAAAGCTCTTCGCCGAAAAAGAGAGGAAGGGAGAGTGGGGCTGGGAGGGAAGAAGGCAAAGTGAATGTAAGCCACAGCAGGAGGATCTGGAGCTTTGTTGAGGCATCCCAGGGCACGGCTGGTACCAGCTGAGTCTGACTCATCTTCACTGAGGAAAAGAAGCTTTCAGTTGTGTTCGGCCTCCATTTCCCTTTAATGGAGATCATGTGGGATGTAATGGTAAAGTGACAGAGTCTATCTGAAAAGAAAGTGCAGTAAACCCTCACCATAAAAAAGAAAGTTGCAGAATATAGATGACTGGTTCTCAAACTGTGGTCAGAGAAAATGTCTAAAAATTGAAATAAAAATAATTTAGAATAAAAATAAATAAGCAAATAAAAAATAAATACATACATACATATTTCCTCAAAAGATATTCAAACCATTTGAAATATTTAAAATATCAAATGTAAAATCATGACAAAATGCAATTTATGAAATTGAATTTAATACTATTACAAATATATAAAAAATGTACAAACATTAAATGTGTATTATTATGACAAAATGCAACTTATAGCAATGAATTAACTGAACGTTAAAGGTATATAAAACAATAAATATGTCAGTACTTCTATTTCATACAGGTATAAATCATTTAGATGATTTTATTATTATTAAAATATTTATAATGATCTATTTCGTAATACATAAATATATTAAATATGCATAAATGCATTATTTGATTTAAAAAGGATGAAAAAATATGAAATGTCTTAATTTGTATAGGTATAATTATTAAACGTTTTTATTTTTATATATTCAATATATTATGATCATCATCATCGATAATAATAAAAAAGTATTATTATTCAAATATATTATTATTAGTATTATCATTTTTATTTAATATTTATTCATAATGAAATTTTACATTAATGAATACATACATTTATTACCGTATTTTTCGGACTATAAGTCGCACCTGAGTATAAGTCGCATCAGTCCAAAAATATGTCATTATGAAGAAAAAAACATATATAAGTCGCACTGGACTATAAATCGCATTTATTTAGAACCAAGATAAAACATTACCGTTTGCAGCCGCGAGAGGGTGCTCTATGTTTTCAGTGTAGACTACAGGAGCACTTTGCAGCATAGAGCGCCCTCTCGCTGTAGACGGTAATGTTTTCTGTTAGTTCATTTCTCTCGGTTCATGTCAAATTAATTTTTATAAATAAGTCGCACCTGACTATAAATCGCAGGACCAGCCAAACTATGAAAAGAAGTGTGACTTATAGTCCGGAAAATACGGTAAATATACATATAAATGTATTATTTGAAAAATAGCACCAATATTAAATTAATCAATAAATTAACTGAAAACAATTATTGTGTTAAAATACTTTTTGCTCATCTAGGTTCATAGCTAAAATTAGTATTCTTTTTTTCTTGTCTGTCAGTCAGTCATTATCCAAAATTACAGATTGGTAATAGTGAGGTAACTTCAAAATAATTTGTGTAACTTTAGCATTTGCACTTAATTTGTAATTCAGGTAGTTGGGGTTGTTCGGTGGCCCATATATAGCAGTTGTATTCCATCTGGAAAAAGTTTGAGAACCACTTGTCTTGATTTATGAAGTGTTCCATGAGAAAAGAAAAAATTCATGTGAAGCGAGTGAGTGGGATGTGAACCGCTCTTGGTACTGGTGCTCCATTACTATAATGTTACTGTAATATTAAAGTGCTACTCTGTAACGCTGTGTGACTAACACCACAATGTTAAAATTGGTTGATAGCCAATATTCAACGATTCCCCAATGATGGCCATATTGTTATCGTTGGGCCTTCAAATATGTTGCGTCTATGATGAATGCGTTAAACACCATGTTTAATCCCAAGCGTGAAAGCCCCTACTGATGCTGGCATCATTTGCATCCTTCCGTCCTGACGCCCCTCCATGTGTTTATTATCAGATTGCCTGCCAGCTCCGGCACACCTGAAATGATCTATGATTGCTCCTCATATGAATCACAGGAACGTTTCCGGGCCGGCATATATCCACAGTTGCCGATCTACATTAATGTGTCTCAGCCTGGAGCTGTGAAGACACCCAGCGAGATCATTAGTGCGCCTCCAACAGCGCTCATCAGAAGCTATCAGTAAAACTCCTGCGAGAGAAAAACACATTCATATTCAGTGTCATGGACGTCCACCACTCCCAGGGATGTAAGATCTACCACCTAATTGTACTTAAGTTAGAGTATGAATATGAGGTCATAATTTGACTTAATTAAAAGTTAAAGTATTTAAACTCTTTAATTGTACTCAAGCATTCAAAAGTAAACTCTTTATTAACTTTTAAAAATAATTGATTGATGAAATCAAGACATTGAGTTGAGGGTTATTATACTTTAAATAAAATGAATGTGAAAAACATCTAAACTTAAGGCCCTAGGATACACCAGATGCTAAATATTTTCATTAATATCCAAGGATACATTGACAGATTTGTGTCATGATGACTAAATATATAAATAAAAATGGTTTAATTATACATATATAAAAAAGAATAAACACAACTTGAAGTCAATGAATTAATTAATTGTTAAAGGTATACAAAATATTTAAATATTTCCACTGAATACAAATATAAAAAATGTTTAAAATATAATTATAAATCAAAGATATGAATACATAATGCATTAAATATACATCAATGTACTATTTGAAATAAATGAATTAACTGATTAATCAATAACAACAGGTTACTAACTGAGTATAAGTACCAAACTATTTAGTACACATATAATTGTAATGTATTATCACCATCATCATCATTATTATTATTAAAAATAACTATTGAATTAAAATTAAAGGCAAATAAGCATTTCTGAGATTTCAAGCTCCAGCTGCACATCAGTACAGTTTAGGATGGAAGGAAAAAAGGTGGATCACAGATGTACTTGGACACAACTGAGGCTGGTGGGCGACTGGCCATATCTGGAGGGTAGGCAGGACAAATAATGGCAAAATAATTTCCTCAAGATACTATATGGACTCTCTTTATACACTCACGGGGGTCGTATTTGATTAAGGGAACATGATGTTAACTTACAGTGGTCTGGCTATATGGGATTTATAGCACAGCAAGACATAAGCCATATGAACTCTCTGCTGAAGGAAAACAATGATACATTTTGCCAGCAGAAGGTCAGGTTTGTTATTACAGATTTGATATTCTCTGTGCGATACCTGAGAAAGACCCTTGACCTATTACAGGACACAGCACTAGGTCGACAGTTCAACAGCATGTGTAGACGGCAATGTAGTCGCATTCTGAGCATTACCACTGTTATTACTACTATTAATACATGAAAAATAAGGGAGTAAAGCAATTCAATTTAATAAAAGTACTTGAACCATTCTTAAATCATTTAGTTATTGCAAAATTAGAGGTGGGATATATTTAGTATGTTATTTTGTGGAGTCATCCAGTAGTTCACTGCTGGTTCACCAAAGGAATATAAGTATATTATGGTTTGGAAATAATAAAAATAAAGCAAATAGATAACATTTTGTCGTATGCAAAATAATATATGCAAACAATAATCTCAATATCCAACATATCTGCCGAAATAGGTAGTGTCAGAAATATATTTGGTTGACAAAGCAAAAACTTTTGAAATTTGATATGATGAATGGAAATAGATCACACAGTATTTTCCACTGCATTTTCAGCTTATTACATTTATTTTTGAAGGATCATATGACACTGAAGACTGGAATAATGGCTGCTGAAAATTCAGCTTTGCCATCATAGCAGTAAATTATAAGATACCGATTATAAAAATATTTCAAAATATTCTTGGTGAGCATAAGACATGCTTTTAAATAACATGAATTTCAAGGTGGAGACCATTTTATTGTATATATATATATATATATATATATATATATATATATATATATATATATATATATATATATATATATATATATATATAATTATGACTATTGTATTTGCTCTGTTGTTCGACTGTGCCAAATGCACTCAAAAGTGCAATTCAGTAAAATCCTCTTCCTGCCATTCACACTCTGAACCGAAGGTAAACCCATTCTAAAATTCCCCCTGCATCGTATGATTTTCAAGGTCAGACCACAATGTTTCTCACAGTGGCTTATTGCTTAAAAACCATTCTGTCAGCTGTCCACATTTTCTCAGTAGCTACAAAATTGATGTACAGAGGCAGTCATGTTCCTAAATGGCCGGGAGATGTTAGAATGCCAACTAACGCTCACATGCTACATGTTCCTCCATCGCCGCAGAAATGATGTACACTCAAAATACTGCAGTCCAATTACTGTCACAGGGGCTCTTCTTAAGATGAATGCCCCCATAGTGGGCCATTTCTCTCTCCCAATCACTCACCTTTTATTCACACACCTAAAGAAGGGGAAGGCTGATTTCATTGAGTTGTAATGTGACAGACAGACGGCTATGGAAGCCTTTAAGAGCCCTTAAGAGGTGAAGGCATAGGCTAAGAGGACAGCACCCAAGAGCTTAATAACCTAGCCTAAGGATGAGAGGCTAACTGATTGTCCCATTAACACTGTCTATTAGCCAGTCCTCTTGACATCTTGCCATTCAAGAAAGCCCATCACACAGGATTACGGCCCCTCCTAAGTTGACTACATTAGCATTGCCCCAAAGGGACAGGTGGAACCAAAATCATGCTGAAGGTGGACCGTCATCTATTATTAGCCATCAATTATACCAAGGCCATTGGACCTTCAAAATTCCCTGTACCCGTTCTTATCCACAGGCTGAGTGGAGAGGCTGTGTGTCAGCCCTTAATTTTAGCCAGTGCCCCATGAGAGCAGACACTGTCACCATCTCGAATTTCCTGCTAGTTGCTTGGAAGCTATCTTACTCAGAGACATAACCTCAGTCCTTAGCAGCGGCTAAATGTTATCTCAAGACAGAACACTAGTGACCCTTCAGACCCAAAGGAAGCCATCAAGTAAAATCGACAATTTATTCTGTCTTATCTATCTATCCAACTATCTGTGAATGATAGCTTTCAGGGTTTTTTTCCCTTGGGCATTTGATGATTTAAAAAATAAAAACTGATTGCATTCTCTAAAATAGCTTTAAAAGGCATTAATTTTATATACAGGTCCTTCTAAAAAAATTAGCATATTGTGATAGAGTTCATTATTTTCCATAATGTAATGATAAAATTAAACTTTCATATATTTTAGATTCATTGCACACCAACTGAAATATTTCAGGTCTTTTATTGTTTTAATACTGATAATTTTGGCATACAGCTCATGAAAACCCAAAATTCCTATCTCAAAAAATTAGCATATTTCATCCGACCAATAAAAGAAAAGTGTTTTTAATACATAATAAGTCAACATTCAAATAATTATGTTCTGTTATGCACTCAATACTTGGTCAGGAATCCTTTTGCAGAAATGACTGTGGCACAGTAATACCATGGTCAGTAAACCATTTACCAGTGTTTTTTTCACTGTGAGCAGATGCCAGGTCGTGCTGAAAAATGAAATCTTCATCTCCATAAAGCTTTTCAGCAGATGGAAGCATGAAGTGCTCCAAAATCTCCTGATAGCTAGTTGCCCTTGATAAAACACAGTGGACCAACACCAGCAGCTGACATGGCACCCCAGACCATCACTGACTGTGGCTACTTGACACTGGACTTCAGGCATTTTGGCATTTCCTTCTCCCCAGTCTTCCTCCAGACTCTGGCACCATGATTTCCGAATGACATGCAAAATTTGCTTTCATCCGAAAAAAGTACTTTGGACCACTGAGCAACAGTCCAGTGCTGCTTCTCTGTAGCCCAGGTCAGGCGCTTCTGCCACTGTTTCTGGTTCAAAAATGGCTTGACCTGGGGAATGCGGCACCTGTAGTCCATTTCCTGCACACGCCTGTGCACGGTGGCTCTGGATGTTTCTACTCCAGACTCAGTCCACAATCTTCCTCAGGGACACCTCTTCTCGTTGTGCAGCGTTTTTTGCCACACTTTTTCCTTCCCACAGACTTCCCACTGAGGTGCCTTGATACAGCACTCTGGGAACAGCCTATTCGTTCAGAAATTTCTTTCTGTGTCTTACCCTCTCGCTTGAGGGTGTCAATGATGGCCTTCTGGATAGCAGTCAGGTCGGCAATCTTTCCCAAAATTGCGGTTTTGAGTAATGAACCAGGCTGGGAGTTTTTAAAAGCCTCAGGAATCTTTTGCAGGTGTTTAGAGTTAATTAGTTGATTCAGATGATTAGGTTAATAGCTCGTTTAGAGAATCTTTTCATGATATGCTAATTTTTTGAGATGGGAATTTTGGGTTTTCATGAGCTTTATGCCAAAATAATCAGTATTAAAACGATAAAAGACCTGAAATATTTCAGTTGGTGTGCAATGAATCTAAAGTATATGAAAGTTGAATTTTTATCATTACATTATGGATATATATTATCTTGTGGGCTTGGAACGACAGTAAATGACGATAGAATTTAAATGTATGGGTCAACTGTCCCTTCAACTCTCTTTTAATGCATTCACAATTAGCCAATTTGAGATCAAACACAGTTGCAGGACCCCCACAGTACCAATACACTGATGGGTGTCCAGACCAGTTTGCAAAAGAATGAGTTGTTCCCGAATCAGACATTTTTCAAGGCAAGTTGAGGTGATGGGAAAATAAGCCGCTGACACAGTCATTAAAGAAAACTTAACTGCCCTAACATAAGTCACATTTGCATTACCATATTATTCCAACACTTCACTTTTATATCACCAGCAAGATCATTCCAAATGTATTGTAACTACATTGCATCTTATTAGACCTCTGAATGTATACAGAGTCAAAACAGGAAGCAGACAGGAAAAATCAAAGTGAGAAATTATCCAAAAAGAACATTACAGACAAAAAGACAGCGATTAGCAATGGAGAAAGTTTAGAACAGGGAGAGATAAAGAGAAGTGAGGAGAGAGATCAGATGTTGGATCTTACAGTGGGAGCATGCTGAGACAAAGGGAGATAGAGATAGACTGGATCTATACAGCCCAGATCAAATGATGCAGATTTGAGACAGAGGGAATTCAAGTGGAGATAAAATGACAACACAAGCTTTTTCCATCGACCTTGGGCATGGAAGCCAGGCCATGAGTGGGCAAAAGGAACTAACGTGTCACACAGTATGTGATAAGACATTCTGAGTGTAATCGGACCCCCCTTGCAAAGCACTCTGTAGGTCAAAAAGTAAGCCAGGCTTGATTAAGACTCCAGAACTATTAGTGACAGACTAAAATGTCCTGGAAATCAGCAGTATATGGGCTTCAAACCTCCTTTTGAATAGAACACATAGAATAGAAATTAATCACAAATATACATGACTGCATGCTGGGTCAGTGCAATGAATTTACGGTGACAATTCCTGTGCTAGCTAAGAAAAAGTTGTAGATCTGAGATGTTCTGAGACGATATGACCAATTAATTGTTGATGCTACTGCAGGGAATAATAGGTTTGAACTGGATTCCAAGCAGCAAGAGTCGTGCAAATCCAATAGTTGTCATTTACAAGCAAATTACATCTTTGTTATGGAACCAGTCTGTTAAATGTATGAAAAGCAGATTTTTGAGCTGATCGAAAAAGTATTGGTGACAGGCATCGCTCTGAAGACTCATGCATTAGAGATTGTACTGACAGCCATCGAATGCAGGAACATCTAAGAATTGCAGCCATGGGATGAGCCACAATATGTTCTGGAGTGCAAGTAGCACGATGTAAAGTGTCCTTATCTAACAGCGATACATTAATGTTAAACAATCCCTTTTTGCCATTGAAGTAGGAGTAACCTCCCTAAAATAAATTTTGAACACCAAAAGCTTGTGTCTGCTGAAGGATAAAGGTCAGTCACTGCCCTGGAAGCTGTTCTGCGAATACATTGGTGAGTTAACTGCTACAAATTTAGTAAAGTTTCTGACCTTTTTAAAACACCCCACCCCACTCTCACTCAGAAATCTCTGAATGAATTGAGCAGTTTGTCTTTGTTCAGCAGAGTATTCTTGTGCAAAAAATAAATAAATAAGTTATGGTATTTAATAAGGTCAATTAAATGTCTGTGATGTCACCCGTAGGTTCCTGAACGGTGATTTTGAAGCTCAAAGTGGGCAGAGGAGGTTGTCGCCATCTTGGCAGAGTGCACCATCCCCGGATAATCAAAAATGGGCAAAGAGGCAGGAGCTGGTTTGCTGAAACCACGCCCACTTAGCTCAACAGCAGTGTCAGCAGCAGCGATCCACCTGTCACTCAAGTGGCCACGCCTTTAATTATGCAGAACTTTAATTAGCTATATAGACCAAAACCAGGCTGTAAACACATTTTTTGCTTCAGTAAAGTTGGGCATTTTAACATGGGGAGTCTATGGGAGTTACTCCATTCCGTGTTGGCTTTAATAGAGAGAGCGGAAGGTTGCCACTTGGTTCGAAGCAGTTCAAAGATTCAGTTTCTCTGATTGGTCAGATGGCCTAGTCTGTTGTGATTGGTCTATGGCGTACAGTGCGTGCGGAAACAATATGCCTATTTCAATAGTTCTGTATTTTGAATGCTCTATAGAAAATAAACCTCTGTTATTTATCATGCTTATAAGATTGTGATTCAATGGAGCAGCTGGTACAAATAAACAGGATACTGTTCTATCATTCTACAGGAAGCGTTTTGTGAATCCCGCATTGAACTCCATGAGATTAGAGATTGAGCAGGGGGTCAAGTTGTTCGTAGCAAGCCAACATAGAACATATGCGCGCATTATGGAAACGTGTTACCCTGTGAAGGTTTGGGATCAGGATCTGGGCACTGACCTAGGAATTTTTGTAGTGGAAAAGTGCAGCCTGGTTTGTTATGTGTGTTTTGCGCTACATGCAGTAAGTTCTTGCTTTAGTCAAGTCTTAGTCCTTACTAATTCCTTGTATACTCTTGTTAAAGTCTTGCTTCTTATTTTTTGACTTGACTTGTTGAGTCTTGCACTGTCCTGTTGTGCCATGAGTCAAGTTCCCGTTCCAGTCCTGCCCTGCCCCCAGTAATTCCTTGCTTGCTGGTTCCAGTGTTCAACCTCAGCTGTCCTGTCATCGTTTCCTGTGTCCCCTGTTGTAGTTGTTGTTGTGTTGTTGTGTTTGTCTCTTGTACCTTGTCTGTGTTGTTCATAAACCCTGTCATTATTCATCTGCATTCGGATCCTCCCTCACAGATCCTGACAAAAAAATAAATAAATAATAATAATTTCAAATAAAATTGACTACACCTGCTGTGAAATAGAGGATGATTAATAACAACCACATGTCAATGCAACAATCACCAGTGCGTTCAAAGCCAAATTACACCAACATGAATAACCAGTGTTCTGTTGTGATTAAAAATTCAGATTAAAAGCTGTCTTCAGTGTCAGATGATCCTTCAGAAATCAGTCTAATTTGCTGCTCAAGAAACATGATTTTATTATTTGCAATGTTGCAAACAGCTGAAGCATACAGTTCAGCTGTTGAAAACGGCTTCATTTTTTTTTTTTTCAAGATTCTTTGATGAACAGAAAAGGTAATTAAAAAAGCCTTAATTATAAATAATAATACAAAATATTATGTAACATTTTGTTCAATTTAATGCACTCTTAGTGCTTATTAAAAGTATAATACTTACTCAAAACTTTTAAATAGTGTATTGTGGTTTCCACAATTTATTAAGCAGCACAACTGCTTTCAACATTGACAATAACTGTATTAAGAAATGTGTCTTAAGCATCAAATCAGGATATTATTATGATTTCTGAAGGATCATGTGACACTCAAGACTGGAGTAATGGCTGCTGAAAATTAAGCTCTAAAAACAATCAAATAGAAAACAATTATTAAAAATGTTTCACGTAATACTATTTTTACTGAATTTTTGCTCAAATAAATCCGTGCTGATGAGCATAAGACTTCATTAAAAAACGTTTTAAAATCTTGTTTATTTCATATATTTTGACTGCCAGTGAGCGTGTGTATACGGTATATACTACTATAAAATAGATACTGACCAAACAGCCCACGGTGATTGAACAGGGGGAAGCGGATTTCAAAATAAAGCAACGGTCAAGTTGAGCAGGCCATCTAGATATCCTGACAGATTTTACAACCAAGCAGGGGAAAAACTTTCAGGTTTTACAACAGAGCCGGGAGTAACTTCAAAAAAACATGACAAAACCAGAGCCAACTGGCTTTTCTTTAAAAATCCATTTTAATGACGATTAAAAAAAAAAACTGACTTAAGAATCCCATCTGTTTGCGTATTCCCACAGCTCCTTTTCTCAGCGGCGTGTGGCCATTCAGAAAAAGATTATTTGCTTAGAGAAACTGATTGTAATTCATTCTGAGCCCTACATGAGGGAAAATGGTGTTTACATTGTGCAGAAGCTGCAGGCTTGTGGGAGAGCTAAAAACTGCAGACCTCTTCAGTGGACCCAAAAAACACTGAGACATCTATAGTTTACCCTCATTATTAAACGTTTTAACTCAAGATATAAAAAGTAGTTCAAAATGATGTAAAATTATGTACACGTCAAATAAGTGCCTTAATAAAAGCTGATCTTGTGAGTAGCACATGTAACCCTATGGGAGCTGACATATTAGTTTGTTTAGATTATTTCCATCCAGAACTGATAAACAAATTAGATTATTTATCTAATGACTAATAAACACCCAACAATAAAAGCCCATATTAAAATATATTCTTTGTTAAAAAAAAAATTAAAAATTAAAAAAACAAGAAATAATATAAGTATATGAAAGAAAATTAGAACACTGAAATAACTCATGATCACTCTAACATTAATTATTGACCCTTTTTTAATAAAAGAAAACCATCCTATTTTTTTAATAAAGATAAACAATAAGATACAACAAGACAAGAATAAGATCAAATAATCTGGTTATCAATTTTTAAAACAATGAACTACACTACATCAGTAGTTGTTACCGCTAGGAATCCATGTGATCTGTGATATTAGATATTTTTTTTGCTATGCTATGAAGTCATATATATTTTTAATTGCACATGTAGTGTCCACATACTTGTATTAAAGACACTGCAACAAATAATTAGCAGAGAAAGGATGAAAATTATATTTGTTTATGGCATGTTGTTACTCTGATGAGCAATTAAAAAAGTTAAAAATCTAATGATAAATATGTTTCCATGGGAACACTCTTTTAACACTCCTTTCACAGTTCCGTCATGTCTCCCTGCACTCCTCTTCACTACATCTCCCTCTGGCTTTCATGAGACAAAGAGAATAACTAAGTAGATATAAGAATGAATATGTCCAATCTTTCCAAATGTAGCGTGGTCTATTTTTTTTAAATATTTCATATCTTCCAAACTATATCAGTATGAGCACCTTCAGTGTAAGTATCTTTAATATCATATTTGAGCAATTTTATCATATCTTGAAAATAAAAATTTTATATACCCAAACAAACTCTGACTGGCAATTTGTCAGTAAACTGCAGTAAACTGCAAAGAATTGTGGTTAGTCAGTAAGTTGGTTTTGGCTGAAGCGGTTTGTGTTCAGAGCTACGGGAACATAATTAGCCTGGCAAGAATAAGAGATAGATTACATTTGTGTGTAAGAGAGAAAGAGAGACAGAGTGCTGACCAAAGGTGCACAACATCCCTTTTGATAGCAGTGGTTCCTCTGTTCCTCTGTTGCTACAAAAGTCAGATAAACAATTTTGACAGCAAAGCTTTGTGTTGTATCACAGGATAATCATGTACTTGGTTGCCTATTTGCCTGCTGTCTGGGACTCTGATACTTTCAAAATGTTAATATTTTTTATAAGCACTGCAGTGCATCAGATCAGGGTTGCACCAAAACACTGCAGAAGAAAACATGAACATGAACAGGGAACATAAAGCAGAAGAAATGGCAATGGCAATTAGAATCAAAATAAAGAACAATTATGAATCATATAAAATAGGGCAGGATCTTAAGATTTTTTTTTCTTGTTTCAAAAAAATAATTTTTTTTTACCCCAACTAAAAATATATTTATATTTATATATATATATATATATATATATATATATATATATATATATATATATATATATATATAATACATTTAAAATAAATACGAATGCAATTCCAATTTGAATCATGTATATATCTAAACATGCATAAAATATTTAGAAATATATTTAAAATATATTTAAATATATTTATTTTTTATTAACACATTTAAAATACGAGAATAAATAAATCATTGACCCCGTATTTATTAACTAAAAGAATTATTTCATATTCATTAATAAGTAAAATATTTATAATATAAATATTTAAATAATAATAATAATAATACATTTAAAATAAAAAAATAGAATAAATAAAATATCAATTTTGACCCCCTATTTATTAACTAAAAACTAAAATATTTATAATATATATATATTTAATATATTATTAATATTGTATTATTTTCAAATATTTTCAAACTAAATTTATAATAAAATAAAAATAAAAAAAATCATAGTTTATTTAAACTCTGGCGCTGGTGTGCTGTTCAGACTTCACAGTTAAATAAAAAGAGTGTTTAAATACACATGTATGTACTGATTTGTGAATGCTTGGGTTTGTTTGATCACAGCATATTCTCCAGTTTAGGTGGGATGTTACACTCCTGCCATTTCTGAGTAAATCTGAATTCAACATTTGGCAAAATCTAACCTTTTAAATTCCTAAAGAAGTCTTAAGCTTTGTAGATCGCCAGCCAAGTGTGTACCGGCAGTACAGAGAGCAGCTCTGTAAAGGGAAACCAGCAAGATACCACACACACACACCATCAATGAGCTTTCCTACCCATACAATAATTTCCATTTAGCAAACTTCCTTCAAGGTATCCTGAGGGGTAGAATCCATTATCTCGCTTACACTGTGCAACACCTGATCAGAAGTCACAGTCAATCCAGAGTCCTACAGAATTCATCTGTTCAGACAGAACAATGAGTGGGCCTGAAAATCGGTGTGCTGCATCGCAAAAAGCTTGCTTCTTGATCTTGGTGCTTTTTTGTGTGTTGACAGCTTGAAGTTAACATCAGAGCTGGAGTCAGTCTCTTTGATATATAAATATACAAACTGACAATCTGTTTAGGTGTTTCTCATGAAAAGATGATACATTATTGAATCTTTTGTTCTGCTCTCAGAAGGATGAGAGTAATTTTGTCCCTATGAAATACAGAAAGTGGGTCATTTGTTGGGATGAACAATGAACCCATTTACACTTAGTTGTTTCATGAATCTCGATCGTTTGGACTGATCTAACTAGTAAGCACAATCTGTTTACACAATCTGTCCACATGTATATATACACACACATATATATATATATATATATATATATATATATATATATATACACACACACACACACATACATACATGTGTGTGTGTGTGTACAAAAAGAAATAGCAAAGATAAATCACATTGGACAAGCCACTAATAATCATAAGCACATTTTAGCAATATATTTTCTTCCAAGACCAAAAAAAACCTCCTATTACCGTCTTCAAAGCAGAAATAGGAAACTATACTAATCTCACATAAAGATCTTGCAAAAGAAAAAACCTTCTACATTAAACATACATTACCAGATGTTCAAGCAAACATTCTGGCCTAAAAGTTACAATTCAAACGACCAACAACCTCTAGTACCATCAGTAAATGCTGATTTTACTGAGGTTTCACCCAGGCTTCCTAATTATGAAGAGCTTTGCATTGTATTGAATTTATACTTTTCTATAATGGTATTTTCACCATCAGGTTAATTAACCGGGATGTAATCTGGTTGCATTTTATCCAGCTGAACGGACGCAGGAAAAACACGACCTCTATCTGACATTATGGCAACGATCAATGATATGAGGAAGATATGTCAACATGGATTCAGGTACACATACACGCTTGCTCATCTGCTCCAGAGATACAGACATCAGACCTACTCATGCACGAGCATACTAAGCAGTCCCTACAAGCATCCTGATCAACTTTATAGGGCAAATGTATTTATTTATTCATTGTATGCAGATGCTAATAAGCTTCAGCTGAGCACTTCCGTCAAATAAAATTCTGCAAGCACTTATGTACAAATGTATTTAATATTTAGAAAAATACTTGTGATATACAATTGATGCAATTAAAATTGTAATGCATCCGTTTTAGTGCAATTATAATGTATTTAGACGTCAAAATCTTATGGTTTGTGTAAGTCTCAACTTTCATTTACTTCACAGATGATCAATTCTAGAGGATTCAATAAATCATCGACTCGTACCTACTGACATTGTGTTCGATACATCCTCAACATACTTTTCAATCAATTAGTAGAATCCGTAAACAAAACCAGAATAATTTTTAAACACTGTCTGAATCATTTCGCGAATCGTTTGAGAACCGACTCACTGAAGAACCGACTAATCGCATAAAAAAGTAAAAACAATAATCGGGGGGTGTAATCAATGTGTTTTTCAATGTCAATAAATCAATGTCATTTTGTGTTAGTTGTTTAAAGCATGTAGCCTAATACTCCACCCCAGGATAGACACAAGGAAGAAACAGAACGGTCGATTATTTTGAACCGGTTCTTTGAACATAACTGAATTGGACTTTCCATCACTAAACAACACATAGCCTACTTTAAACGGTAAGTTTAGTTTTCCCTTGCAATGAAAAGTAAAAGTTGCCGTTAAGAGCTAGATATTGTGGAAACATCTTTCTGGTGTCCATGAAAACAATACCTGAGGCCATTTCAATGATGGAGCCAATGGCAAAAAGTGGATGAGGATTTACCTTAATGTTTATGTGGAGCAGTTACAATTAAGCCCTTCTGATTACTTTAGTTAAATTCCAGCATAGCTCAAAGCCCTTTTGAGACTCACTTTGTTGTGCAGCATGCTGATCTCCAAATCCGCGGCAGACAGCACAAGCCCTGCTCTTTCAAGCCTGGCTGATTTCATTCGTGACTCAGGTAAGAGTAGCCCTGGACTTGAGGCTACTTGATGCCCAAATGACAAACCCCTCGCCAGATGGTCATCTCGTGTCTTCGTTGCTGTTCACGGCAGGTTTGCTTTCACGTCTCATCAGCTCATTCATACGGTTCTGGGAAAACTGAATTTACGGTGCACTGCTGCCGCCTACCGGTAAAAGCAGCGTGTGCACTGAGCGCTTACAGCAGGGGAGACGGGGAGAATAATTCATCGGTAACTTCGTCTGTAGTTTGCGGAGGTATGCGTTTCAAACTCGGATATAATATTCTTATATGTATCGTATTCAAATTAAGTTGCTCATAAATCTACAACTTCTCAATTTATTGTGTAAATTACTGTCGAACACAAAAACTGTTTTGTGTTTTTTTTTAAAGGCTTACCCTAATGGAGAGGATTGTGACGCCAACAGAAAACATGGTTGTTTAAAATGCTGTGCATTAATTTAGAGTTAATACCAAATTTACTCAAATAAAATGAAATGCATTATAAAATAATAAATAACAATAATTAATATTTATTATATATTTATTAATAATCAGTATGATAATGGCAATAATAATACTATTACATTTTCAGGGTTACAACATAACACACACATATATATATATATATATATATATATATATATATATATATATATATATATATATATATATATATATATATATATTACACACACACACAGAGAGAGAGAGAGAGAGAGAGAGAGACATACAATAGAATAATAATATCTTATAATAAATAAATACTTACATATAATATTGTTGTTTTATCAATTTTATCATTAAAAGAGACTACTGTTCAGGAAGGGTTATGTATGGTTATGTATGATAGTGACCCTGTAGCTCACGTTTAATTAGCAAAAATGATGGTCTTACAACTCACCCTGTGCACAACAATGTTCAGTCTGCCCTACAGAGCATTTGTTGTCATGGAGAGGAACTATAAATAAAAATGATTTCTGTACATTTCACCCAGTCAGTTTCCTAACACTAAGTCCCTTTAGAAAATTCAGGCAGCGCTGCTTATTTTTTATTTATTTTTTTAAGTTTATAAAAACATAAGTGCAGAAGAAACCCTTAGGCCAAAACCACTGTTAGTAGGGTTTTTTATGTTTTGGAAGGTTTGAAACACTTGTGTTTAACATCATCCCCGGAATAGATAATGGGAAGGGTTTCAATATATTCAAAGCCAACATGAATCTGACTGCAAGGATAGGTAGTATCATAATATGTTTGTTTTATGTTTTTTTTTACAAAGGAAAAACTTAATTAATAGAGTCACTGCCATCAAAAACTGAACGAGATATAGAATGCAACAGCTATTCTATCCACACATCTATTCATTGAAAATGTACGCTTTTTATTTTTAATATTTAATCAAAACAAACAAAAACACTTGAGAGTCCTTGTGTCTGTAAGCCTGTGTCTATAAATTTATGCATTTAGCAGACACTTTTATCCAAAGCGACTTACAGTGCATTCAGGCTATCAATTTTTACATATCATGTGTTCCCGGGGAATCGAACCCCCAACCTTACACTTGATTGCACAGTGCTCCACCAATTGAGCTACAGGAACTATAAGACAGCAAAAGAGGCTTACACAACATGCCATGGCTTACCGTTTAAACACTGTTTACTTTATACACTGCAACTGTCTATAACAGAGTGAAGAAAATGTTGAAGAAATTACAGATACAGACAGAGTCATGCAGGTGTTAACAAACATTCTCAATGTATCCCACCACAAGTCCTGACTTTTCCCAGTTATTTTCTAAGACACTCAACATTACAATCTCAAATAAATGTTACTTCAAATAGACTTCATATTTCCTTTAATCCTCTACAGTTAAAAAAGCTCTGTCAAAATGTTATTGGCACTCAGTCAGTCGGGTTGTTTTTTCAAAACCTAGTTCTCATCAAAGTTCTTTGAACTATAACAGATCTCAGAACTAATTTGCCGCACTTCAGTACTTTAACGCAATATATACCTAGAAGTTTCAGCTTGCATTTTGATCCATAACATATTTACATCTTAAAGGAATCATGAATGAGGGTGAGTAAATGATTTTTGGGTGAACTCTTTCTATAAGACTGTGAGCCCCAACCCTGTTCTTGGAGCCACCAAATTTATAAACACACTGATTCAACTCATCAGCTCATTAGTAAATGCTCCTGAAATGTGAAAAAAGATCCAAAATGCTCTCTTAGCTGACACAAAGAACAGTTCATACTTTAAGGACTGGAGTTGGGCAGGCAATTAAATGAACCCACCATTAATTTCATACAATGATGAGAAAATCATTATTTTGTAAAAAAAAAAAGATACCAGCGGAAAGAAGATATATGAACAAGCAGTTCTTTTACTGGAAAACATTGGGAGTTCAAGTAAGTCCTTGACCATGGACACTGGGGGATATTTTGCATAAATCCAAAGCATATCTTCTTTTTTTTTTTCTGCTAAACCTTAAATCGTACTCCACCAGTCTTAATAACTCATACACAGTCCCCTTAAAGAATGCTTTTGTAGCAGCAATTTGGAATAAAAGGTATCATAACGTGCAAAACATTGCAATTTCCCAAGACACAACACACTTTTTTACATATACAGTATAAGGCAATAATACAGGCCATCACTGGACACCCTTATTAATAAAAACCATTACATTAAATATGAAATATAAAACCAACACAACTCATTTGTTATGACTAAATGCATGATATTACATACATAATACACAATTCGGAGAGCCATTACATTATATAAAATAATAACCAAAAGGTTTTTACCAAAAAAAAGAAATTGGAAAACATATTAAATATTAATGTGTGAGTGATAATGTACAGCCATCAGTCAGTAAAATCAAACAGTTAGTAAACAAGAACGGCTGGACTTCATCATAAGAGTATATTATATTATCAGAAGTGAAAACAGTTGTAGTGCTTTAGAGTTTTGTGGAATTCCTGATACATTATTTTCAAGATTATTTGATGAACAAAAAGTCCAAAAGAACAGCATTATAACAAATATTTAATGCATCCTTGACTTATAACAGTTTTATTTATTTTGTCCAACTTTTTAATTGCCATGTATGTATATGCACATATAACAAATAATGTAAAAAAAAAAGAAATAAGATAATTAATTCCCATTACTGTAATATCATTACAAGAAGACCTTTTTTTTCTCTCTCACTCTCTCTATATATACACACATATATATAATAATAATTATTAATATTATTCTTGTTATTTCATATTATATATTTATTATTTCCCTAGACTGAGGTGTGACAAAATCAGATGAAGGTGAAACACAAGAACAGCAATGGCTCCCCAGTATCCTCTCCATGTCGACTTTGTGGATGCTTTTGGCATCACCGGGCACAGGTAAACATCTACAATTCTTTAAAGAAATGTTTGGATTTTATAAGTTGCTTGTAAAAGCTATTTTTGAAAGGCTGTCAATGGAGAAAGGGGCTGTTTGCCCACAGAGTGGCATAATTATGAGGTCTACCAGCAGGTTGTACTAGCCAAACCTTGACACCTTGCATAGATCAATAAAGATGTATTTTAGTATTTTCTGTAATGAGACATATTGGCCTTCCTAGAATACCGCAGTACGAGATTTGAGCTTTGGGGCTTGTTGCAAGCCACTCAATTCACTCTATTTTTGGAAAGATATAACTCAGATTAAGTAACATATAGCACAAGAAATAGTGAGTTAAAATACCATAGGGAAAGATAGAGCTTGCGGTTCCACAATGTCATAATGCTGGAGTGTATGAGACTGGTGCCACAAGTCATTGTTTCTAGGAGAGAAAAAAGTATATTAATTAACTTTATTACAAAAATAGAATTTCAGACATTGCAGGCTTGTGGCCATCACGTGGTGCAAATATTCCAGAATAAAAAACATCTGCCCTGTTTCAAACACTTGCCAAACTTCACTGCTGGATAAATACCCATACATTTTCACAAACCTAAAATATTCATTTAAAAAAAAAAATAACCCTAACCACTCTCGTCTTAGGCACCATGTTCACTGCCTGTGTGGCTACAATCCACACAGCAAGGAAAAAGTACTAGTGCAAGCAATACAGATTTTTGTGAGGGCTTTTCAGAATGGGATTTAAGAAACACATATATTTAAAGCGGAAGAACCCCTTCTATTTCATTCCTCACACAAACATTCATAACAAAGAAGTCGGGCATGAAAAAAGAACAAGAAAATCTGTGTGTAAGTACAATGGAAAGAGGCAAGGATGGAGGGAGGGAAAAAGTTGTAGGAATGCTGTTTCTGTTTTTTCATTGACTTGAGGGCGGAACATTCAGAAGCACATATAGGGTCCGAACTCAGCAGGAAAAGTTGTACATGACACTTTCCCAGTAGCGAAAGTCTGCCCTTCATCATCATCAAATTAAAACACCCTTTAATCATCATCTTTAAACTATCCTAAGACATTA
This sequence comes from Carassius auratus, assembly GCF_003368295.1. Classification (NCBI taxonomy): domain Eukaryota; kingdom Metazoa; phylum Chordata; class Actinopteri; order Cypriniformes; family Cyprinidae; genus Carassius; species Carassius auratus. Next base: position 15,258,898 of record NC_039288.1, on the reverse strand, counting down.
TGGGAAGACAGAAGGTGATCCTGGAAAAGATGGCTCGGATCTTTCAGGTCCGGAACGTCCTGATACGACAGGCACTGGCAGAATGCCTGGGCACTCTCATTCTAGTGGTGAGAAAATTCTGTTGTTTTTGTCATCGATGAGTTCGTGATGAGACAATCTGATTTCAGCTATGATGAAAATACCATGCTTTCAGATTTAATGTTCTTATTATAAATCAGTTGATTCATTTTGAGGGGAATGTTTTTGAACAATTCAGAGGAGTAGTGTTTAAAAGTATTAACATCCAGAAATGTGGCTAAATCTGACTTGCAACTGTTGTGGTTTGGTAATATTTATGTTATATTTATGTAATATAAGATGCATGCATACAAGATATCAAACATAATCTAGATGCTTTCATCTGCTGAAAAGGTTGATATTTCCATTCAGCTACACCTGAGGGAAGCTTTTTTCCTCATTTTGCAAATGGGTTTTTATGTTCTTTTCAACCACTCTGATGAAAATTTATTTTTTTATACATCATACTTACACTACATTTATACTTTCATCATTTTGCTTCTTTTAATAAGAACGTGTAGGGTTTTTTTTCTCTCAGCTTTTGCCAATAATGATTATTAAAGCATGCAATTGTATGAATGTTTAAAGCTAAAATAAGTTTTAATTTTGTAACTAAATTTGTCGCAAAATTACTTTAATGCAGATGAGTTGTGCTGATAGCCAATTAGCTGCTTTAGCTATTTCAGAGACAGTAGAGTGTGCCAGTTTATATTTTAGGTGTATTCGTCAGTGAAATAAAGACAATTCAATTTTCAGTTTCAATTTCAGACACTTTATTGTATATCCCCAGTGGGGTAGAACAATGTCTTCAGACAAAAGGCACAATGTACAAACAGCACAAATAGTCCTCACAACAACAAACTACATTGCATCACAAAAACACAACTAAAACAATACATAAAAATTGTAAGATCTTATTAAAAATACCAATGGCAGTTGGAATAAACATCTTCTTATTCTTGGCCTTTTTCGCCAAAGGCACTTTATACTGCCGGATGGAAGTAGTTGAAAAGAACTATCCAGAGGATGAGAAGAGTCTCCCACAATAACAGAGGCTTTCCTTTTTAGTTTCCTTTTTTTTGATTCTTCTCCTGTCTAATTGAACCACTGAACAGGAACAATAACTAGTGATAGAAGATAATACTGTTTTGTTAGTATCAGACACCTCCGATCATCGCTGTTAATTTGTTGCTCCTCTGCTAAACCTCGAAAGAAGAGTTCTTGCTTCTGAGACTAATTTTCACTTCAGCAGAACAACACAAACATACCTAGAGTTGCCTTGAAATTAATGAAGTATTCAATGTCATCTCCTGGTGACATCTATATTGGTGTACTTTGTATTCTGACATTTAAAAAAAGACTAAAGTAGCTTATACCATGCAATTAGAAGGTAAGCACAAACAACAGGCACTGGCCACAACAGGGGCTATAATCCAGAATCCAAGACAGCCATATCCGGAATAAATTTGACACACCGTAGGGGGATCACAGGTTAAACCATATCTCATCATCTGTTTTCAATAGAAACTAAGACTCCAGATCAGCAATATCTGGAGAAAAATAGAGCTCCCCCAAATGCCCATCTGGTGTTTTCTGATGATATTGTGCGGTCTGCGAACCCCCCATCCAGAGGCTGATCATGCAGCTCAATAACGGCTAGCAAACACAGACATGCTAGAGGGCATCGCACAATGGGAGAGGGAGCAAGTACACACATACACGGTCATACACACACCATCTATCAAATCCACATGGTGCCCATAATGTTTCACATTCTTCAAATGCAGTCCTTAAACAAAAAAACAGGTACATGAAGCTAAGTATGTCTAGCTCTGAGAATCATAATGCATCAAACTAAAACCTGCAATCATTCATCAAAATGTATTAGCTGAAAATTGCAAATATTTAATCTAGAGCTAGTCTCAGAGTTGGATTTCTATCCTTAATTTCTCCATTTCTTAGATGTTTGGATGTGGTGCCGTCGCCCAGCTGATACTAAGTGGAGGCTCTCATGGAATGTTTCTGACGGTGAATTTTGCTTTTGGGTTCGCTGCAACATTGGGAATCCTAGTTTGTGGGCAAATTTCAGGTAACGTTGATCATAAGCTTTTTTAAACTGTCTCTTTCTTTTTCTTTGGAGAACACAGGAAATTTCTAATTTCAGATGTGGCATTTCACTTCAGTGAGTCACATAAAGATCAGAACCAGATATTAAAATGTGGAGGCTTTTGCCCAAACATTCACCAGATGGATTTAAACTGATAAAATGACACTACATTCTTTCCTACTTTTAGAACATTTTATTTTCAGAAATTACTGGCTGGAATCAAGGGTTGCCTCGTGGTTAAAGTACACTCATTGGATGTCCTGCCTGGAGGCTTCGGTTCCATTTTTGATGAAAAACCAAGACAATATCAAATAGCAGTTTTGACATTGACATCTAAAACCGAGGAATCCTGCACATAAATATGTGTTTGGGCTATAAGTGAAGTTTTGGATGAGAAGGAAGTGACAGACAGTTGAAAAACAAAATTCCCCAGACATAGATTAAGTCTAATCCATGGCTAAAAGGTTATGAAAAAGTTTAAGTTGAACTTTTTGAAGTTTAATCCTGGTTTAGGTTTAATCAGCACGTGCCAAACCAGCCATAAAAAAATGTTAACTGCTTGTTTATGGTATATTCTTCCATTTTTATTGTGTTTTGTGAAGATCTCATTTCAGACGTATTGAGAAATGCACGTTTGTGTTTTACAGGAGGTCACATAAACCCTACTGTGACCTTTTCCCTTTGCTTGTTGGGAAGAGAGCCCTGGAGGAAATTTCCCGTGTACTTCCTGGCCCAGACTCTAGGGGCTTTTCTTGGCTCAGGAATAATATTTGGCATGTATATTGGTGAGTTTTAGGATTTCGTTTTTGTTGTCAGTAATCCACATTTTTCTCAGTCCACATCCTGGGTCAGTCTGTTGCAGCCAAAAATGAAACTGCTCCGTTTATGAGGATTGTGGTTGTGAACTGAATGCTTTTGATGATCTAAATGAGATTTTTCCCACTTTATGTTCGCTTAATGTTTCCCAGATGCAATTTGGGACTATGGACAAGGTTCTCTAGTCGTTGTAGGGGACAATGCAACAGCTGGAATCTTTGCTACATACCCTTCCAAACACCTTACTTTGCTCAATGGCTTCTTTGATCAGGTAAGACAAGAAAAAGAAGCATTCACCAAAGATATTTTAAAGAATGTCTCAGTGATTTTTGACCATATAACAGTGTTTTTTTGGACCGTGTTGACTTTAACTGTTATGGACAAAAACATCTTCAGAATATCATCTTCTGTGTTGCACAGATAAATGAATGTTTCATAAAAATATGAGGGTGAGTAACTGATACAATTTTCATTGTGTGAACTAACCAATATTTTTCACAGATGATTGGCACGGCAGCTCTCATAGTTTGTATCCTCGCCATTGTCGACCCTTACAATAATCCCATCCCACAAGGACTGGAGGCCTTCACTGTGGGCTTTGTAGTTTTGGTGATTGGTCAGTCCATGGGTTTTAACTCCGGTTATGCTGTAAACCCAGCCAGAGACTTGGGACCTCGGATCTTCACCGCACTTGCTGGATGGGGCTCAGAGGTGTTCTCGTAAGTCACATTTGATTTACTGTATATTTACTGTATTTTTTCCCCAGCCATTTTACTGTTGATATCATCTCTAACATCAATTTTTGTTCCATTGACCACAGAGCAAACTCTTACTGGTCCTTTGTGCCCATCTTTGCCCCATTCATTGGTGCCATGTTGGGTGTGATGGTGTATCAGCTGATGGTGGGATACCATGTGGAAGGAGAAGCAAGAGATAAAGCAGAGGAAAGAGAAGAGAAGGAAAGACTCAAACTCTCTGCTGTTTCTGAGAAGGAGACAGCATAAGACCTGGACCATTAGGAGTTGATTTTCCACAGTTCCGTTCAGCTTCTAAAATTAAATTTAGCTCTCATGGCAATATAGTAGCAATATAGCTTATCTTGTACCCACATTAAATCTTAACTTTTGACAGTCATCAGTCAGCTGTTCCCTTGACATCATGATTAGACACAAAGTAATCTGTTGTATTTTTTTTTTGTACTGTGTGTGTGCAATTAGTTGATGTCCATACAATTCAGTCAATTTGCATATCACTCTAATTATCCTGACCAGGACCTCCTGACCAGGTATCCTTTTCAGTTTATTCCAAAAATGCCCATTCATAGCCAAATTAATTCATCCAATCTGCTAACAAGAGAGTTGTTGTCACTCGCTCATTTATCTCTAATGCCTCTATCTGCATAATGAATAATTATGAATCAGGGATATGATTTATGAAAACCTTCACCCTTATGAATACTGCGTCAAAGTCATAAAAGTACCTGTTTCACTAATATTACAACATCATTATAAGTGAATATTAATGAGTGCTGTAATTGTGCAGTGAGAAACCCAGTTCTACTTACATTATGTTGCCTTTTGTGTTTTGGGGACCGTTTTTTATGTACTTTTTTTTTCTTCTTCTTTTTTTTGCAATTACATGTTTTGATATATTATGTGCATATTTCTGTTCTGGGAAAATGACTGAGTTTACACTAACTATGCATATAATATATATTGTTTTCATTTATATTATGCACGTCAAAAATAAACTGCATTTTTGGTAAGGCATTAGGATTCTAATGGATCCTGTATATTTGTAGTATTTATATATATATATGAGAAACATCAAGCACAAAATGTATTTTGAAATGATCTGGTCATTTAACGGCAAGTAATGCCTTTAATGTCCATTCATGTATTTGCTCAGTATATATTAACAGGGTTTCTAAAGGAGAATCAAGGTTCCTTTGCTGTTAAATACCTTTGCAGATTAATGCAAGTATAAATGTACACAAAGTTATCTGTGCAATGTTTGCGGTCACATTTTGGAATAAACCAAGAAGCTGTCCACAAATAGGCGTATGCCAAACCTCTGTTCTGTTTTCTGCAGTAAGAACTGATTGGGGAGGTTGAAGTGAATTGTCACAAACCACTGCTTGGATTCATGGCAATAAACAATGAGTAAAACAAAAGAGCTGTTATTTAGCTTAAAACTGCAGACATGATTTATACATCTCACTACAGAACACTTTTAAAAATTAAGGTTCTTCAATGCCCTTGAAGAACTTTTTTGGTCTAAATGGTTCCATAAATAACTATCTGAAGAACCTTTCTGTTTTATAAAAGGTTCTTTCTGGCGAAATAACGTTCTTCAGATTATAAAAATGTAAGAAAGGGATGATTCTTTAAAGAACTTTTGACTAAATGGTTCTTCGTGGAACCAAAAATGGTTCTTCTATGGCATTGACTGAAGAACCTTCTGAAACACCTTTATTTTTAAGAGTGTATAAACAAACTTTATACAACTCAGACTTACTGGTATTGCAGGGCATAAAACTCTTTCAAAGCACTTTCAAATGGGTTTATCCCAAATTTCGCTTATTGGAGAAAGAAGAGAAATATGTAATTTCTTAATATACACTGAATTAAATCATTTTAACCTGCAGAGGAGGGTAAATGCCGTATCACTAAATTATATTTACCTAAACAAAATTATGTTTAAAACGTAATTTAAGAATTTAATACAAGTTTTTGATGTCAATGTCAACCTCATTGGTGTAAACTGTAGATGTTGCAACCTAATAAAAGCTAAGCCAATACATTCTTAGGTATATCACGTCTTTTATGCATTGATCACAACTCCCTCTCATGTAAATCCTCCAAATGGAAAGGAAAGATTGCAGTGCCTGTTTAGCTCAGTGAAGGGGAAAATAGAGAATGAAAATAAGAGATGTGTTTATTGGCATGAGTTGGACGGAGATAACCCATGAATCTTAAATCAGCGAACACACACACAGAGTCGGTTCGTAGGTTTGTAGAAAATGAATGCAGACGGTAAAATGAATGTTTGTGGAAATGAATTTGGGAATTTGGAATGAGATTTGAGGCAAGCTAATCGAGGCTTTTGAAACCATTAAACCAATTTTCTTGTCGTCTTTGGATTTCTGGGTTCGGAACAGCAATAGACTCCATCCAAAAATGTACAAAATTCTTGAGGTTTTTTCATATGTGTCAAAGCAAAACTTGAAATGCAAGTCATTTTTCCACATTTCACACATATACATTTCACCACACTTCCTAAAATGGGGCTTTAGAAAGTTCACATTATTTAATAAATATTATTGAGTTTACTGACACTAATTCATCAGTCATTTTTAAATCATTCTATTATAGCCTGTGCATCAAAACACATGAAATATCTGTGAATATGATCTTTCTTGAGTTCGAGTGAGGTTCCCATGACAACTGTTGTTCCTGTTGATTGCATTACTCATCCACGTAAAGAAAACTAGACAAGAGTCAGTATCATGAAAGGAAACAGATACAAAATATGCCCTCGATCCAGAAATGGAAAATGACTGACAGTACAAACTGCAATATCTAGATCTGCTTCTCAGGTCCACACTTGATTAAAATAGAACACTGTTTGCTTGGGTGATGTTACCGTTGTATCAACTGTTTGTTATTTTTCAGTATTTGAAACACTCCATCCTTTTGCTTAAAATAAAGAGAGGTTGTCTAATATCAGCTTAGTTATTATTTTTGTTTGTTTTTTGGAGAACACACAATCTTTGGGAATCATATTACTTCTGGATCTTGGCTCACTTTTAGTTGGGCAAGATCAGTTTGTTAAAGTATTGATGGAACAGAAGACGTGACACACGTTTGCTTTCAAGTGAATCAAATTATTAAAAATTGGTTCTGTCTAATGGCTGTTGACTGGATGGAGGCACATCTAAATGAGAGTCTATTGTCAAAAAGTTTGAAATAGTGTTTGTGTGTGTGAGTGTGTGTGTGTGTGTGTTTAGCAATGCAACATCTCTGTCACATGAATACAGCTAGCAATTAGGTGATGTCATTAACAGCTGGATAATACTTCTAATTTATCTCCTTTTGGCTTCAAATAACTAATCCATATATATTACATCATGCAAGTATATAAGTCCATAAAGGCTTATGGAACATAATTTGTCTAATAACACTTTTTGTTTAATTTGAATTATATGCTGTACTGTGTTAACTGTATAAGATACCTTGTACTAGAACCAAGTAGCCTATCAACCTTTTTTTTTTAAATGTCCCTATTTTGAATCAAAGGAATGTTATGAAGGAACATTGACTGCAATAACACACACAACAATAGTTTGAGGTGTAAAATCTAGGAACATTCTGATCATATTAGGAAAAATCACTGTTTCTCATGCGGTGTTTCAGAAAGTACACCTAGGAACATTCTGATCATATTATCACTGTTTCTCATGCAACTACAGTGTTTCAGAAAGTGCTGGGACTGACTAGCAATTTTATGTCGTTCACTTAGGCAATCGGGAAACTACTTGTGAGTGCTTAGCTCTGACGCTAGTGAAAAATCTGAGTAATCGGAGTAATTGTAACCACAAGTTTTAAATATATATTTACAGTTTAATCCATATTGTAAATCGTTCACAACAACCATTAGTCAGAATAATTTCTTCACCACAAACAGCTGTGTAAAAAAAAAATGTATCTGTCAGAGATTTGAACTAAATGTCGGTGGTGACATAAATTGTCAATGAGAAACTGCTTTTCTGGTCCCCACCCACTGCTCAAACTTCAGAGAGGCGCTTGACATTTGGAATTCCTAAACGACATGGCCTTTCAGCAACGTGGATTCCCAAACAGATCTAATGTCAGTCAAACACCCAGCATCCCAGACTCCTGTCCATGGCATTCTGAAAGGGTGTATGTCTACTGAGGAGGCATGGCTGTAGCATGACAATAAGGCCACATTAAAAAATAATGACTAATCAATCCCTCTGTGTAAAGCAATTCATGCAGCAATGAGAACTGTAAAGCAGTGACTACCTGGGCATGTACTACAATGGCTACACAGATTTTGCTTTGTTAACATATACATTTAAAAATATGACTTAGAATATAGGGCAGTAGATTAGAATAACCAGTTGATTAACTCAATGTTTTCAGTTCCTTACTGAAATACAGTGTGTGTAGAGGAGGAGTTCAACCAAAAATGAACATTCTGTCATCATTTGCTCATCATCGTGTCATTATAAACCCAAATGACTCAGCTGATTTCGTTTATGTGGTCTAAATGATTAGTTTGTGCATGAATGATCTGGGTACTCCAGTAACAGGGTCACATGTCAGTCAATGCCAAAGTGATGGTGGTCTCAAGCCAAATCTGAGAACTTCAAATCAAGAGAAGCCATATTGCTAAACTAAATATGCCAAAACTACACCAACCTGTTTGAAAGAATTCAGAGTATTAAGGGGGGGGGGGTGATGTAATTGGTATTTGTATACCATTAAGCTTCAAATATGGGGCCACACACACACACACATTAAATCCAGAGAGTGGCTTGAATCCATTTGAGAAATTAAAGAGCTAAACATGCTAACAAATATTATATATTGTACATATTTACCAAGACATTTAAGATATATTATAAAGGAGGGATACAAACCTATCTGCTTATCTTTTTATTTTCCTTGAGCAAACAGTGACACTATGAGGTCAAAGAGTGAATAAGTCAAATAAGTCAAATACCCTAGTACAACTTGATTGATGAATATTTATTATTTTTGAATCATGATTCATTTTGGTAAACAACGAAGTGTTTCAAGAAAATAGAAAATAATAAAAACTTGCATATGAATGATAACTATGAATAATGAATGATTGCGTAAATGTTTTTGAAGAGATTTCAAATTTAGAAAACGATTATAAAATAATTTATAATCTGTTATTGTTATGCCAACCTTGGTTCACACTGTTCTTTAACCACCTGTTTTGGGGTCTCATGGGGTCCTTGTTTCCTCACCACAGGCCTAAACTGTGACTGAGTCAGTGAGTCAGTGTTTTGAGCTTGAGAGACTAAATTAAAGTCTTTTTTCAGCTCTTAAGGGAATTAAGGGCTTGGCAAGCAATGGAAACAATTATACCCTTAGAGGATGTGTGTTTTGCTTTCTATGAGTTTAATTTTCTTATGTGTGGTGTTTTGATGAAGCCAGACTTGTGAATAATTTGGTAGAATCACTCATAGTTGAAGGTTGAGTTCTGTTAAGACATCAAGGCAACATCCAACACAATACTATCTATCTATCTATCTATCTATCTATCTATCTATCTATCTATCTATCTATCTATCTATCTATCTATCTATCTATCTATCTATCTATCTATCTATCTATCTATCTATCTATCACTTTCTAGGTTAACAATTTAGTTTACAAATCTTCTTATATTGTTTATGATATTCTTTCTACAATTTTATAGATTATATTCTTTACAAAAATATATACAGAAGTGTTTGAGTCCCTAAGTCTTCACCAGGCTTCTTTCCGAAAGCCTTCATGTTCTGGAGCATCACCTTATCTCTAAGGACATTCAGGTGAGTTTATTTCATGCCCAGTAAACTGAGAAGTGTATCAAGTGGTTTAGGGGCAGGGAGTTGTGTTCCAGTTAAATGAATGCCTCACAAATCTTTTCCATTGTAAGCAAGCTATTCATAAAAGCCTGTTCTATGTTCTACGTATGTGGCATAACATATCCTATGAATAAATAAAGGAGCAAACACTAAACTAAGCATGATATCAAGGACAGTGGTGATGTATACAGACAAAATGCATTTTTGCAAAACAAATCTTATATAAATGTATATATATATATATATATATATATATATATATATATATATATATATATATATATATATATATATATATATATATATATATTAATGTTAATTCAGCGAATTTACAGCTCATCTATCGTAATGTAGTAAAACATAATAAGAAAATTATAAATAAAGGAATAGTTTTTAGTTGATACATGAGAAGTTTTCAAAATGGGTATATTCACAGTAAATAAAGATATAAGTCAACATCAAACTACTCAAACGCTTGTTTTCTCAGTGAGGTTAAACTGTTTACTGCGTTGGGTTCCCCTGATCATTTTTTCTGATGTTGCACTGACACCTAGCGACAAAACACAAAAGCAAACATTTTCATCTAAAATAATTTCATTCGAGTTAATATCTCAAAATCATTATGTTTTTGTAAAAACTGTCATAAACTGAACTGGTTATATATAATACATTTCAGGTCGATATGTAAGTTTCAACATTGTTATTAGAGCGGGTTTTATATGTTGTCATTTTATACAATTAAACTGACTGACAGAGACCCATCCCCTCGCAGCCAATCACTGCTGTTTCTCAGTTCCAAGAGTCTTTAGTTTTATCATATTTACAAAAGACAGACACAGCTTTACAATTCTATCCGACAACAGAAGAGCTCCTAGTGCAGTGGGCAGAGCTAAAGTGTCGCAAGCACTTGAGCGCTGATTGCCAACAAAACTCAGAAATTTGATGCAGTTTCAACACCTGCGTTTCCAACTCATGACCGGTATCGTTTATTGCTGGACTGCTCCAACTTTCAGTATCAAATGTCTGCAAATACACCATCAAACTGGACATTGCTTATAAATAAACATCCGTCACGGAAATGACGGTAACAAACAAACACATGTGTGAAACAAAACTCAGTTGGTGCTTCGGAAAAACAAACTGCATCCACTGTTCCCTTAACGCTGGGTTTTTTGGGAAGCCATTCCATTTTGTAACATGAATTAAGGAAGTTTTGGGGTTGCTCTGGTTGATGTGTGCTTGGGCTCCGGGAGAAGTGCCCATATAAGGAATTCCGCCTTTCATGACGTCATGAAGGGCCATACTCTAAAATAGTTACATGGCTTCAACGCATGTTAACTTTCAGAAACTCATGCTGCATAATTCGAGATGACAACACATGACGTTCTACTTGGAGCTGTTCACATCCTTGGACTCTGAACTTTCGTGCTAATAAATATTTTTTCAATGTCTAAACATAGTGCCCTTCACTGATTTGTCCCCATTCATTAGTAAAAGTTACTCTGAACAACTTTGTGAGGTTTAAGATACCTTTTACCTATAACTTTTACTGCTATTTAGGAGATTTCTTAGAGTTAAGATAAAAACTAATTTGGGAATACTGCCACTGATTTGTTTGTCCCGTATGTTTACAATCACTATATATATATATATATATATATATATATATATATATATAACTGTCTGGTTAATCATAGAAGCAATTTGCAGGTGTGTTTAACCGGAATCAACATATTTGTATGCAGCCGCCTCAGCGAGTTTTGTGCTTCGAATATGTGCAGCATTATATGAAGGCACTGCTGGGCAAGATATGCGCCAGATGGCGCTGTCGTATCGTGTTGCCAGGTGCTCTTTTTATGAGCGAATTTGGGTCGTCTTTTAATCAGCTTGCTTATTTTTCCAGCGTGATCTGGCAACATTGAGTTTCTGGCCTTACGAGTCAACAGCAGCTTCCTGAGTTCAGTTTCAAACACCCAGCTGCACAAAAATGGTATGTTTTCATTTATCAGAACCGGTTTCCTTATCAGAAAATACTTGAATTATTATTAAAACCATACGTCCGAGTAGATATTTAAACTGCTTTCCCAAAAAGCTGGAAATTTAGGACTGAAGGGTCACATGACAGCAGCGAGCTAGCGCAACTTGAGTCAGGATGTAACATTAGCCAGGCAGTCTTTTTAAAATAGATTAAATCAATGACACGCGAAGTATATTCTTTGTTATATTAAATAATTATGCTTTTATGTGTTGCAATACGTGGTATGGTGTGTTAATACTGAATGCTTAGTCCAGTAACAGTTTGCTAGCCTACAGTGGCTAGCATATTACTGTTATTCTTATGTCTTACAAGCATATGTTTACAAAATAAAATAAATGTCTAAGCATTGCCAGTGCAGCCAAAAGAAAATTGTTAAAATATTACCAAATGTGTTCATTTTACAGTGTATTTTTGTAGGGTGTAAAAACCTCAGGAACGTTTTTAAATGTATATGTACTACAATAAATATCGTTCCAAAACAGTTTCACAGAGAATAGTGCTTGCAGATTGAAACGTTGTCATGGAAGTGCTTTTGTAAGTGATACTGTGATCTTATGGGAAGCCTCAGCAGCTCTTACCCCAAGCTTCACACTAACTGCCTGCAAGTGCCATTCATTCATTCATCAACAATCAGCTAACATTCAGTCCAATTTATGTTGAGTTTCCAGTTGATATTATTTATCCACTTTGTTTCCGTTTTCTGTCTGTCTTTCATCTTTTGTATGTTGTTTTTTGTTGTGATTATGCATCCACATCCCTTCCCTCACACCCTTCCTCACCCACTGTTCCCCATCCTGACCTCTGCATCGTATTCAGGCTGGTCACAGAGTAAGTGCCTCTCCAGACCTCTAGTGCTCACGGTTTTCTCAGTTTTAGACTAGTGCTTCTGTGTCCTCTGGGCTGCTGGATCTAGCATGATTCCTCTTTCACCCTCAGTCTTGCTTTCTGTTTGCATTGCTCTGGGTTTAGAATGCTCTTCATCAAGTCGATCTAATTTCTGTGGTCATCAAGTAGTTAATAATCTAATTATAAGCTTGCAGAATGATTGAGCATTGAAGAATACTCTTCCACCATGTTGAGAATATATAGTCCTGTTTCTAAGCATTACAGAAACTTTTGTGTGTTTTATGAACAATGTGAGGTATATTTTAAACTCAAGCTAAATCGAGTATCAGTGAGACTTGGTCAAACATACTGATCTCATAAGAATATTGGCTGATGTTTGGAATGGGATACTAATGTACTATGTACACTGCTGTATTTGCGGAAAACTGCATACTACTTTATTTGAAAAGTATGTGAGACTGTATGCAACAATGAACATTTTTAAACAGCAGTATGTTATTGTTGTATTGTTTGTCACATGACCTCATTTATTCTGTGCACATTTATTCAGAGTCCCATTCAATAATATTAAGGTATCTTTACAATGCCAAGTTAAGGTTGCTCTGTGCCTGCTTAAAATTCAGTGTAAAAGGCACAATGCCATATAAATTCCTGACTAATTTGTGCCTGCTTAGCCTCTAGTATTAAAGTATACAGTTGTAATAGCGGTCTAAATGCATTTATGCAATAAAGACACCTATATGGCATTTCAGAAGCTCTTCTGTGCCCCCTTTGCAGTGTAAATTTGGTATTAGAAATAAAAAAGCCTAGTTGCATCCAGTTTTGTGTCCAAATGTCAAAACTTGGGGCTGTCAGATAACAAAATATTGCATACTGCACCTCATATTGCTACATACTGCAGAAACAGTAAGGCTACATCTGAAATTGCATGTTTCTGTGCAGCTAGGTACTTCCTTTGAATTATTTTGCTAGCATCAAAAATTTTTTTATGTAGTTTGAATGTGTGTAGTATGAATTTAATCCAGATACTGAATTTGCCATTTTGGCATAGTCATGTGACCTGTCAGTTGTCACTTCACTGCAATTCACAAATCCTTTCCCATGGCCTCATGGGATATCGAAGTGTCCATCGAATGTGCACTTCAAAATCTCACCAGAAATAGTAAGTCATCTAGGTACATTCCACTTTCTGTTTTATGAATGCCATGGACACACCACTCTTTTCACATACTGTTCGTTTGCTATATTGTAGGGAAGTGTATGATTTCTGATGCAGCCACAGTGTAAGATGTTAGTATGCTATTCCAAACATAGCCATGTTGTCTTCAAATGTTTAGCTGTGTTTTTATTGAAAATGCTGCATTGTGTAAGATCTCAATTTTCTATAGTACCAAAGATTTGATTCTACTGAACAGTTTTTTTAGGCTTGTATGCTCATAGTTTAATCTCAGCCTGTTTTAGGTTCAGCAAGTTCAGCTGAGCTAACGGTCTTAGAATCGGCTCCTTGTGCTCAGCTTTGACCTAATTGCTGTCTGAAGAAAATTTGACACATCAATGCATCCAAATAGATTCCAAAGGCAAAACATTCTCTCCCAAATGTTTTAATTAAAGATTTCATTCAGACGGCAATGCTTTGCTTACGACGCCACTATACCTTCACTCTATGTGTCCAGCAACATAGGTTGGAACACTAACAAGTTTTATTTCGCCATTAGCTGGTCCTCGTGTTAGGTGACCTTCACATTCCCCACCGATGCAACACCCTACCTGCCAAATTCAAGAAGTTGCTAGTGCCTGGCAAGATTCAGCACATCCTCTGCACAGGAAACCTTTGTACAAAGGAGAGCTACGACTACCTGAAAACACTGGCTGGAGATGTGCACATAGTCAGAGGAGACTTTGATGAGGTGACTTAGAGTTCCTATTTCTGTTTTTCATTGTTTGTTTGTTTATGCACTCTTTTAACTATCCTCATTGCCTGTTTCGAAATTATAGAACTTGAATTATCCAGAACAGAAGGTGGTGACAGTGGGGCAGTTCAAAATCGGCCTTATCCATGGACACCAAGTGATCCCGTGGGGCGACATGGCGAGCTTGGCGCTGCTTCAAAGGCAGCTGGATGTAGATATCCTTATTTCTGGTCACACACACAAATTTGAGGCTTTCGAGAATGAGAATAAATTTTATATTAACCCCGGATCTGCCACAGGGGCCTATAGCGCACTGGAAAGGTATAACATTTACTTTTATAATCTCTGCATCGTGTTATATGCAATTGATTACATGATTTGTGATGAAATTGTCTCTTAACAGCAACATCACACCATCGTTTGTTTTGATGGACATTCAAGCATCTACAGTGGTAACGTATGTCTATCAGCTCATTGGAGACGACGTCAAAGTCGAGAGAATCGAATACAAAAAGTCTTAAAGATCACGGATACTGTCAGCTGCCTTCTTTCAGGATGCTAATCTTGTCATTCCCTCTCACCTGAACGTCACAAATGCTGTATCATAATGTTACGCTATATTTTAATGTAATATATAATACTGTTTATATGTCACCAGAATGTCAGCATTGTGGTTCAGCAGATTGTTGTTGAGGATGCAATCATGCTGCGTTATTTGCATAATGTTAGTGTGAATTAGTCTTCTAAATATGTTATGTGCCCTATTAATTTTTCAAGGCCCATGTTAAGTCATCTTTCATCAAATAAAACCCCACATCACATGAGCAGTGTCATTTTGTTGTTTTATTTTTTAAGAAAACACTGAATGCACGTTATTAAAATCAGTATTTTAAAATGTCTGGAACAGCCTTTTACTTAAAACTGGATCATCTCGGAGATGTTTTAAGACTAAGAATGATCTTGTTAGATATTTTTCACAAATGACAAAACAGATTGATGTGTTAGGTAAGGAATAGATAGTACTCATCATCGTCTTCTGATTCATTGAAAGACAGGCCACTTATGTGTCCTGCAAGATAAGAATCCATTTCAGTTGCCTCGCATTCAAAGTCATCTTCCCATGGACGTGATTCTGGAAATATAGGTCAGTTTTAAATAATGTTAAATACAGCTAAATTCTTTAAATAATGTAAAGATTTCATAATATCAGGATCATAAAGAATCCTGTATATTACACTATTTTTAGGCTGTAAAGCAGCAAACCTACCCCGTGAAGAAGCGTGTTTTGCAGTTTTGGTCTTAGTTCTTTTTGTTGAATGTATTGTGTTTGGCTTTGCAAATCCAGAAGACACTCTGTGTGGTTGTTAAGTATTAGAATCACAGCTATTTCTATTTCAGTGTTTCAACATTTTCGCAGGTGGCAACATTTCCTTACCTTTGATGATTGACAAGTTTAGGTAAAGTAGTTTTCTTCACTTTCTCTGAGGTCGAAGATCTCTTTCCACTTTCTTTTGTCCTGCTCGTAGATGTAATTTGGGAGTTTGTCGTGTGCTTCACTTGTGGGATGCGTGTTGACATCTGCAGCTTCACGTTCAGATGCACATTCGCATCTGGCACTAAATATGAAGTACAATAAATTATAAATTTCTTTGTAATGAAAGATCTTGCTAATACAGGCAAAATAAGTTCAGAGGCGTTGGTTCACCTGTCCTGATACAGCGGTGTAATACATTCATATAGTGTTGACATATTAGCTGCCGCATGTGCTCTTTACTGTAGGCCTCTGCGAAATTATACAGAAAACGCTTCTGTCCGGGTGTCAGGCCTGGGTGCTGAAAACAAAGTGAATTTGAATTATGAGATACTTGGCATAAGTTTCTAAATGACTGCTGAACCAGTCCAGATATCAGATGTATTTATCAATTCATTGCAATATATATATATATTTGAATATATTTTAAAATGCAATGTTCCAGTAATGGCAAAGCTACATTTTCAGCAGCCAAATTTTTTTTTTTTTTTTTATGACAGCAATAAATTCCATTATTTATATATATATATATATATATATATATGATCAAATTGTTCTTTGAAACGGCAATCGTAATATTTCACATTACTGTTTTACTTTCATTTTAATCAAATAAAGATATAGGTTTCTTTTTAAAAACTTTTCTAAAGCAATCTCTAATCATTGCGCACATTTTCCTGATAGTATATATTTTCATGAAATACCTGTAAGAATGGAGCAGCAGCCATGATCTTAGGGATATGAATAGTTTTAGTGCCCCGATCTTGTTCTGGCACTTGAACAGTTGCAGGTTTTTGTATTTTATGTCCAAATACTGAGTTTGTTTTGCCTGGATAAAAGGGGAAAATTAAGTCCATTCACTGAATATTTAGTTACAGTTTACGTGAGAAATATTAATACAAGTAATAGTTCCCAGAAAATCGTTAGCTACACATATGACAGCCGTTCGTCTTAAGAAGGTTTTTAGAATGCCTGTTTGGTCCCACTCAACTGGGTCAGAGACTCTGGTTACTCTGTCCAAATTATACAGGTGTAATGTTTCGGTAATTTACACATATTAATATTACTTCTGTATCCATATGGAAAAAGACAAACTTAGTGTACATGCTGTTGCAGATGTACATACTGTATTTACAGTTGTATACAACAGGAAAAATGCAAAAGAGCTGCTGTAGAAATGCAGAGACGTGATTCAAGATTTTATAATTTTAGGATAGTACAACAAACTTACCAGCGTGCACATGACTAAGACCAGATGGCCTGTCAAGGGAAATATTATATCACAGGAAATATAATCTATGCAACAACAACACAAAGTAATTTGCATAGCCGTTGTAAAATATTCAAGGACTTAACGTACCTTAAAGGCAAAAACGACTTTCTGTGGTACAGACGACTTTTATCGTTGCTTTCGAGGAATTTCACGTGTTTTTTCATGCCGGAATGTTACCGTTACTTGAACTGGGGCTTGTAGAATATTTACAAGCGATATTAAATGACCTGTAATGCCATCCGATACTGAGCGCGTTTCCAGTGTTTTGACCTCTACAGGCTTCCGTTGGTGACAGAAAAAAAAAAACAGCATGGCTGCTGTAGATATTGTAAGATGAACACATTGCTGAGGCAAATTTGGTGAAATAAGTTAAAACTACATACTGTCTAGTGCTGTTGGAGCTGGAGAATTTACAATGCCTCGATACGCGCAACTGGTGATGGGTCCTGCCGGAAGTGGAAAGGTAATTCAGTACCAGGAGGACTAACTTAGTTGCGTTAACATAATAAATGATACCCAATAGTTATTTTTTTTATTTTTTTGTGTGCATATCTATGCTGAAGAGTTAAATATAAAACACCAGTCTGGTCTGTTTTGCTTGTAATTATTTTAGCCTAAGCATAATACTTGAACCATTAATATATCGATTCTTACTATGGGTTATAGTGATGTATATACTGAATTCGAGTTGTTCTCTGTATTTTCAGAGCACTTACTGTGCCACAATGTTAGAGCACTGTCAGGCCCTCAATCGATCTGTACAGGTGGTGAATCTGGATCCAGCTGCAGAGCATTTTAACTATCCTGTCATGGCAGGTCCGGAATCAACAGATACACACTCTGAGCAGTTTATATCAGAAGATTTTTAGGATCATGAGAAATAAATATAGTCAAAGGTTCTCGAGCATTTCACTGGTATAGTCTAATGTGTAGTCACTAACGGTGTCATTATTTACATTGTTTTAATTATTTACAATGAGTCGAGTAAAATAAAAATAAACTATAATAAAAAATACATGATTTCGGTATTTATTAATTTTTAATAATACATTTATTATTAACTTTTAAGATAAAAAGTCAAATAATAAATTACCTTTTAATCAAATATTATAAGGGCAAAAAAGAAAAACATGGATGAATCATCTACAATAAGATGTCACGCATTTAGAAAATAGATAGGTGATGCATTTGGATTTCATTATAATTTAAAGTTAATAAGTCTTCTAATAAATATTGACATTAAATATAAAAAAAATACAAAAGTCATACAATTTGTATTTCATAACTATGGTTGCAACTGCTCTCAAATCCAAGGTAGATATAGAAATAGATAAAGATATAAACTTTATTGTCAGACAATGTCTGAAATATTTGTGTAACAGTTTCTTGCACACTACGTTGTTACAAACAAAACACAACATTTCACTGTAGACATAGACACACTAAATACGATATAAGAAAAACACCTCAAGAAATGTTTTAAGACATTTAATATGTTCTGTTACAATTTTCACCGTACGCAGATATTCGAGAATTGATCCAGGTAGATGATGTTATGGAGGATGACTCTCTGAGATTCGGCCCCAACGGAGGTCTGATCTTCTGTATGGAGTACTTCGCTAACAACTTTGACTGGCTGGAGGAGAGTCTTGGTCATGTGGAGGACGACTACATACTGTTTGATTGCCCTGGTAAGAGCTGATGTCCCAGATGTATGGTGCTGTTGAGGATTGGCATGGAACGATACCGAGCATTGTGTCCTCTGAACTGCAGGTCAGATCGAGCTGTACACGCATCTGCCTGTAATGAAGCAGCTCGTGGAGCAGCTGCAGCAGTGGGAATTTCGTGTGTGTGGAGTCTTCCTGGTTGACTCACAGTTCATGGTCGAGACCTTTAAGGTGATGTTTGGCAGACGGCAATGATAAAATATTTAAAATATATGATTTTATAAAATGTATATATTATAAAATATATGTATTACAGTGTTATAGAATGGAAATTAACTCTGATTTGGCAAACGTGACCAGGGCCATGAACAAATGATTAAATTTGTAAAATCTTTTCTTTTTTTTCTAGTTTATCTCTGGAGTTATGGCTGCTTTGAGTGCTATGGTGACACTAGAAACCTCACAAGTCAACATAATGACCAAAATGGATCTACTCAGTCCAAAGGCTAAGAAGGAAATGGAGAAGTATGTTCATGTAATGCGATCCACTTGTAATTCACTTTGTCTTGATTTAGATGACATGACAGTGTGTTCTATTTTATTTTTAGGTATCTGGACCCAGACATGTACTCCATGATGGAGGACAACTCTGTAGCTTTGAGAAGCAAGAAATTCAGGAAATTAACCAAGGCAATATGTGGTTTGGTAAGTTACAAAAATGCTGCCTCCTGTTTTCATTTTTTTTTTTTTTTCATTCTGTGTTTAATTACTACGATGGCACTGTTTTCTATAGATTGATGATTACAGTATGGTTCGTTTCCTGCCTTTTGACCGCACGGATGAGGAGGGCATCAACATCGTCCTGCAGCACATTGATTTCTCCATACAGTATGGTGAAGACCTGGAGTTTAAAGAGCCCAGGGTTTGTGCATAAAGTTACTGCCATCTGCTATGAACTGATGTTTGATTCCAAGATATATTTATAAAGCTTGTTTATTACAAACAGTTGTTTAGACTAAATTACTTTTAGATTACAACAAAATTAGCAATTTGCACATTAAACTGCTCTATTTTTTTCCCCTACAGGAAACTGATGGGGAACCCAGTAACCCAAATGTTGATGAGTTCTTCCAAGACAGAGATGATTCTTGAGCGAGAGGAGAGATCATACTTCAAAGACAGATAGTTTTCCACTAAATAAGAGTTACATTTATTTAAACTATATTTTGTGTCACTTTCATTCATAATATCATTAGTTGAAGGATGCAACCATAACCTGTGCTATGCCTCAGTCTTTGCAGAGTTTTATAAAATGTAATTTATTTTTTAGAAGTGTGTATTTATTTTTGCAGTAAAAACATGGAAATGGAAAATGTGGTGTTTTCTTTTTTTTTTTTTTTTTTATCAGTTATTAATTGTGTCATAACCCAGTTGCATAAAAGTCTTAGACAGACTTTGACAGAGACGAGAGAAATAGTTGATCGTTATCATGAGATTGTTCAATAGTGGACAGTTATATTTGCCCCCAGTCATGAATATTTGGTTATATCCTTGTTAAAACCTAATGCCATAAAAAAAAAAAAAAAAAAAAAACGTTATTTTATATATAAGCACAACTGAGAACTGTTATCCTTCTGCGCCCCCCAGTGGTTATGTCCGGATATTTTACTCAACTTCCTGTATCGGTGTTAGGAGCTTTTTCTTTTACTGTCTATGGTTAGGAGGGACAGCGGAAGCGGCGGACCGTAGCGCTGACATTCATTTTTTTGCCTGTAAAATTTTTTATATATTGTACCAAAATGCCGGTAAGGAATCATTAAACTTAACGATTGGCGCAATTGTTTACGTTCTGGGCAGTTTGTTGTGCCACGTTTTAGATATTTTAGCGTTATTAGCCATAGAGCTAACATACATCATATTACTCTGGCCATTTTTCTACAAATGTAACCGTTTTATAAATACACATTATATATAATATTATTATTGCCAAGGATGTACATGTAGGTTTTAGAAATATGTTGTCCGAAACCGAATTTGTGCTTCTCTCCATCATGCGAAGAACTTGATTTTCTTGTTTACATTAAGCTCAGTGATCGCTGAATTTCGTTAAACGTTGGTCGCCTTTAAAACAAATTTGCTATATGAAAGGAATCTTACTAAATAGCTCTTGCCTCTTTTGTAATTTTCTACTCGCTTCAGGCTTACCACTCAAGCCTGATGGATGCAGACACCAAACTGGTGGGGAATATGGCATTACTGCCCCTTAAAACACAGTTTAAGGGTCCTGCTGCTAAAGAAAGTAAGAACGTTTGATTTAAGACTCTCCTGTGAGATCAGAGTTGTGTCTGGTTGTTCCTTAAATGGTCATCTTTAGTAAAGGGTATTTGACAAATCCTCTCTTCCTTCATGTTTCCATATTCAGCCAAAGACACAGACATTATTGATGAGGCCATCTACTACTTCAAAGCCAATGTTTTCTTCAAGAACTATGAAATTAAGGTAAGGTGGATGACCGTACAGCGGGCTGGCTGTGCAGGAGCCCGAAAAATGCACTTGCTTGCCTTAACTTGCATTATATACATATGTAATCAGTTGTAATTTAACCTTAACTGTTGAGATTTTGTATTGAAGTGTTTTTTTGTTTGTTTGTTTTTTAAAGAATGAGGCTGATCGGACTTTGATTTACACCACTCTTTACATCTCTGAATGCCTTAAGAAGCTCCAGAAGGTAACTTTTGAAGAATAAAAGCTCATTGTATATTTCAAACGTTAAGTGTTGAATTGTTTATCAGGTTTTTTTCATTTTCCTCATTGTTAATGCTTCTTAAGTAACAGTCTAATAAATGATTCATAGTGCAGTTCAAGAGGCCAAGGAGAGAAGGAGATGTACACGCTGGGAATTACCAACTTTCCTATCCCTGGAGAACCTGGCTTCCCTCTGAATGCCATGTATTCTAAACCCTCTAACAAACAGGAGGAAGGTATGGCACAATGAAGTCAAAACTTATCTGGGTCTGGTTGATTTAAACATCCACTAAGACCTTCTTTACGATGAGTTTATTAGAAGTGTTATTGATGCTTACAGAAAAGATCTAGATACCGTGTTTTTCTCCTGGACAGAAACGATGAGGGCTTACCTGCAACAAATCCGGCAGGAGACGGGACTGAGATTGTGTGACCGTGTGTTCGACCCTCAGACAGACAAACCAAGCAAGGTGAGGCATATGGAAATATATGCAGTCAAATCAAGGTGATCGACAAAAGCAGGAGACGGTTTTTATAGGCATTTTATTTTATCTAGTTATTTAATTTATGGGCACTGTGACAGTTTTCTCTAAAGTCTTGTTACTGAAACGCAAAAATAAAATGTAAGTGTAAGGTTAGTTTTTAGGATGTTTTTTTGACGAGGCATACATTTCCTTTCAATTTCTTTGATTGTTAATACAGACTAAAAAGTTGCATAAAAACAACATGTTTTGTTTCAATTTTGTTAGTTTGTTTTTCTTTTTTAGTGTCTTGTGCATTTTGATATTATATTCATTAAACATAAGCCCTTTTTTTTACTGTAATACAATTTAAACTGAATTGTTGATTGAGAAAATATTTAGTGCGAGGACCCTATTGGAATTGCTCCAATTATTTTTATTTTTTTTTTGCATTCTAACATTTTTTTCATGACAATTTAGCACATTGCCTGTAGAAACTGAAATAACTTTTGAATATTTCAATTTTTTGAGATTCACCAAACCATTATGATTGTCTTATATGAAAGGCTTCAATGTGATGAAATTGAACTCGATAATTTTCCAATAACATTCCGATATCTGTTTCTTCTACAGTGGTGGGTGTGCTTTGTGAAGAAGCAGTTCATGAACAAAAGTCTATCTGCGCCTGGCCAGTAAGAAACCACCTAGGATCTCTTGGTATTTCTGCGTGGATGGATTTTTTGATGTCCGTTTTTTATCTTTATGTGTATGCAAGCGTGTTTGCCCTGATTCTGTTGGATATTTTTTACTGGTGATATCAAGTATATTTGATTTCGGGCCTGTCATATACAACAGGAGCCGGTCAAATAAAAATCCATTGAAGAGAAACCGCATCTGTTGTGAATGAATGAAGACGTAAGAAAATTTAAAATGAATATCCTGTCATCATTTACTCACCATTAAGCACAAAGAAGATATTTCGCAAAATGTTGGTAACCAAACAGCTGATGGTAACCATCGACTTCCATAGTATGGAAAAAAAAATACCATGGAAGACAATGGCTACCATTAACTTTTGTGTTCAGAAGAAATTCAATATAGGTTTAGAACTTGAGGGTAAGTGGCAACAGCATTGATTGTTTTTCTTTTTGGGATGGACGATGCCTTTAAACTTATTTAACTAATTTCCTACATTTTATTTTAGCCTTATTTCAATAGACAAAATCATTTTTCAGATTCAGTAGTTTCATAACAACACAATAACCGTAGTGTGCAATGATTTCATAATAGTTTTATTTATACGAACTTATTTAATAGAATAAATGATTGCTGAAGAAAGAAGTAACATTTTTGTCATTGCTCAAAAATACTGCCAAGCACCACACAAACAGGAGAAAATAAGTTTCACACCAGTAACACTCCACTGAATCCAATCAAAATGTGACCGAGACCAACTGAAAATGCACAACTTATTGCTTAAGTCTTTTGAACATTTAAATTACATTTGCATTAGTACTACGCAACACCAAACAAACCTCTCTCACACAAGATCCTAAAAGCTGTGTTGTCAAGAATCGTATGCACCTTTAGAAGATACTGAGGTAATTGCAATTTACATGACTGACAAGACATCAAAAACAGGACAGAGGCAAGACTAAAAGAGAATGAAACATAAGGACAAACCCTAGATATGTAAGACAAATGCTACATTTTAATGAGCAATTAAATGATAGGACCTTAAGGGAACAGAAGAGTGAACAGGATACAGTCATAAATGAGGTTACAAAACTACATGTGAGGGGGGGGGCATCACAAACAAATGACTGATAGAGCTATGGTACAGTACATCATATTTACATACACAAAAAAATACAGCTTTTGAGCTTACCATTTATACAAAAAAATATTCTCTGTCTCTCATGCAAATATCTAACTTTTTGGTTTGTCCAAAAGAGGATTCCAGCTCAAAAACCGACTAGACGTTGAGACGGACTTGACATCACTGAATACAATTTTCCTTTCCAATAGGAGAACAGCTTAAGGCAGCAGAGAAAGAGATGGCCCTTTGAGAGACATCTGCGGTATTGTTTTGTTTTGTTTTTTAAGGGAATAGGGCTGTCAGTGAGAAGAGAAATCTGACCATCAGCCTCTACTAGTACCATAAACGCACAAAACACGCCGAAATTGCATAAAAGACGGTTCAAAATTGATGGCTCAGTGGCAGATAAAAAAAAAAGCGAATCAAAACACAACATGTCATGCAGTACATTTCACCCTAATTAAGATAATAAATAATTCAGACACACTAAAAGGTGGAGGGTAATTGAAATTAACGAAACGTGCTAGAACTCACACATTCAGATAAAAAATATTTATATATAATATTTTACGGTGACTTTTATATCCCTAAATGGTGCAAAACCAAATAACTGGTGACTAAAATATATGTGATCGCCTATTAAGTTTGTAATTTATCCAGGGGGCTGGTTAGAATTCAGTTTACGCGATGAAGCTTTGCCACTCATAAATGTAATTCAACACATGATTAAACCTATTAAATTGATATGAGCTTGTCATGGGTTTTAAAATCAATGCCAAAATAAATCCTGAAATTGACTTCAAGATATGGAGATGGAAACTGATATGTACTGAACAAATGTAACCGTGATGGAGCATCTAGTCAAATGCCATTTCTTGGCTCTTCCTCACACAGCGGGCAACTTTCCTCTTGAACTCACCGTTGGGATCGTCTCGCCATTCTTTCTGCAAGACAGACACAAATGAGTTTCAGTCATTGCTTCAGAAGGACAAAAACATGAATTGGTATTTCATTGAAATAAACTGACATTTTGGAGTGGAATTAGGAAAAAAATGCATGTTTGACTTGATTTTATAAATCAGGAATTGGATCTATGATGGTCATAACTGTGACTTTTTGATTAATTTTCATCCAGGATGTGGATGCTTAAATGGTAATGCTTCTATTTAAAATCATTCAATACTTGCCATTAATGATGCAACCATGTTTACAATAATAATGTGTTATAGTAATGTATTTTTGAGGTGCCAACATTTTTGAAAGGCTGAATTTCTTCTGATCATATCCCAAAAACATCATGTTCATTTAGATATCATGGTGACTTTTATTATAAAACGTGATTCAATATATCATCACAAATCAGTAAACTTACAGCAGCGTCCACATTGGCTGGCGAGTCACCATTTGGATCAGCTAACATGGAGATCACGCTAATCATGATGGTCTCTACAGTGTGGATGGGCAGCCAACGCTCCTCAGGTTTCTCATAGCCAAATTTGTCCTCTCCCGGCTCATGTAGGATGGAAATGCAAACATCTCCGTTCTTCGCAACTGGTTAGAGATGATGAATAATATCAGTGGCAGCCGCTATAGGGGACAATGATTTCACCGACATGCACTCACCATTAGGATGCCAAATCTCTGTAATAAACTTCATCTTGGGAGGCCGAAGTGGGTAATCATGAGGGAAAATGAGATGTGCCTTAAAAAATCCACCTTCGCTGTAAAAAAAAAAAAAAAAAAAGTGAGTAAACGGTTTGGTTAGAAGTGATCTGAGCTTTCAGAAGACTAGATTAGTCAACCGGCCAATCTTACAGCTAAACCCAAACACCACATGGCTTGTAACAGGATTGGTTACTTACAACAATGTGTCCTGAGGGCCGATCACGACAACCTCCCACTGATAGATATCATCATCATCAATCAGACCAGCAGAAAAACCTTCCACTGGGTTTTTGTTGAGCTCTGTAAGATGTAAAACAGACACATTATTTAAATCTATATTAAATTAATTACATTATATATATATATATATATATATATATATATATATATAAGTTGGTAAGGTATATACATGCTGAGGAAGAAAAAAAATAAGACATATTTGTAAATTATAATTCGTTTCTGGCAATACTGAATATTAGATTACATTTTCAGCTAATTGGAGCTTAAGTTGCATTTTAAGAACACTAATTAACTAATAAGTTTTACCTTGCAAAATCTCTGTTTTCATAATATACATTTATAATACTGTGATCACTTGAAGAATTTAAGACGATAGAGGAATAAAGATGTGTATAATGCATGTAATTGTATAAAATAAGGCAAAAAAAATTTGTTTCTTCATTTATATTTCCTAATTTGTCTACTGCATACACGTGTCAACTGATACTATGAACAGAAAACTAAAATAATCTTGAAAATGTATCTTATTTTTATATACATGTATGAAAGGTTTAAGCTTTATGATCAAAATGTTTACACCTCACCAACTTATTAGGCACTAGCATGCTAGCAAATCCTTCTGACCTTTTTACTCTACAAGTGGAAATACGAAGCCCATAAGCTCTTACACAAACACTGACACACTGCTTTTCGTTACACACTATGTAATTTTGTTAGTACAGATAGTATAGATAAAATAATAACATAATGTCGCACTGCTCACGCTAACAGTTACGTTAGCCACCTACCTGCTAGCTGTTTTCGCAGAAGCAGGGCCGATTGCTCAGTCATTTTATTTCAACTAATGTTAACAAAATAAATAGTATCTTCAAACGAAAATTGGACGAAATAAAGTCAGAGAAATCAATGTTGGCAATCAAAGTTGTTCGACACGCAGCACTTCGGCAGTGCGTATTTGATATCTGTTTCTCATGCGCCGAGAAGCGATACATGTGATACTGGCACTGACCTCAGGGCTGTGTGTCACTAGCTAGCTGCCTACTACAGCAGTTTTGGGCGCGTTTCGACTTATGGATGGCCTAAAGTGCCGCACGCGCCCATGACGCTCAAATTTGCTGTCTATGTAGATATCTCACTAGGTTTCGAAACACAGCCAAAGTAAACGCGACCAAACATCCTTGTTGATCAATCTGCAAAAAAATATAATTTATTTTTAATATAATTTAAAAATACGTTTTTCTAAATGGTGAATAGAAGACAATTACAAATGTGTAGCGCTGTTCTTATTAACTAAAACTAAAACCTTAAAAAAAAATTGGTAATTTAAATAAATCTTATGTAAGTAGCTATTAGATGAAAATGTAAAACTTTAAAACGTATTAGAATGATTAGAATTAGAAATGTTGCATTGATAACAAGTCGAAGTAGGCTACTAAAATCACTCAAATTAAAACGGAAATAATAGGAAAGCTAAAGAAACGAAATATAAAACGACTAATAAAAAAGTAGCACAAAAATGTTCGTTTAATTATAACACCAATGACAGTGACATGTTTCCTGCAATGACAAATACAATACACAAGGGGGCAGTAACTGCTCACTTACATTTTCTCCCAAAACATCCCTAGGTAAAAGACACTTAGTAGTAGACATTTCGTGGTTTAGTTTAATTTTATTCACTAATAAATTATAAATAGTATAACATATGCTTCTTAATTTGATTACATATCTTAATATGTCAAAACTGTGTCTTCAGATCAGCCCGAATCAGTGAATCTGAGTCGATTCTCAAAGCCTGGCCCATCCAATATCTTGAGAGCTTTACAATCCTCCTGACATGCCAGAATCTTACATTTGCTTTTTTACAGAACCATAAAAGGCAAACATTTGGCCCCAGCCCAGAAACTGTTACCAAACATAGACTGAATATGGGAAAGAGATGTTAGCAACTACATTCCACATCCTCGAAACTCAAACAAGGGGATGGGCTTCTGAATAAACAGCCGTGCTCAGGTGACAAAAGGAGGACTTTGTGTACTCTTCCTGGCATGTTTTCTCTGATGGCACACACGTTGAGGAACAGTTTACCTCTCAGATCTGTCTGTCTCATGGTTACCAGAGATTTGTCTTGTGCCTTATCTTTTGTTGACATGTTTAGCATGCAACTGTCGACCCACTGTATTACACAGAGAAGCAATGGTACACTGAATACAGTGCAATCTTATGGAAACATTTGACTCTTCTCATGAACTGTTGGATGCTTATTACTCATTCAACCAATCCATCTCATCTTTTGCATCCAACAGAAGAAGGCATCTGTTCAAACCACCATGACTTCTATACAAATCGAAAAATGCTAGTTATTGGTTAACAATTCTGAATAGGACAATTAAACCTCATGTATTATTTTAAGAGACTTGTAACTAATTGGAAGTCATTAAAGACATAAATCCATAAAATGCATTTAAATCTTGCAAACAGGATGGGCCAAACATCTTGACACTTCACTGAGATGCTGACCTAGTGTCTCTTTCTCTCTCAAGCCTGCTGCAGTTAATGTGTAAGTCATGAGGTGTGTAATAAATGTGCAATTACTAGCTCAGCTGACCTTTCAGCAAATGGAATTGCAATACAAAAGGGAACATATTTTGCTTTAAGCTTACTGGAGATGTTATAGCAGTTTATGCCTATGTATTTCATAGTTTGATATTCATACCTTCTTTTTGAAGCAATAGTTCAAATAAAAAAAAAATCTAATTGACTGAAATCTACTGATATACTGAGTTTGTTTTTTTATCTGAATAAATTTAGCATTCCATCACTTGCTCACAAATGGAGTAAATGGGTGCTATCAGAATAAGAGTCCAGACAGCTGATAGAAAACATCGTAATAATCCACACAACTCCAGTTCAACAATCAGCAGTTGTGTATGAACAATTGTGAAAGAAACAAGTCCATCATTAAGGTGTTTTAACTTTAAATTGTAGCTTCTGGCTAAAATACAAGTCCATTATCCATAACCCTTCCTTCAGTGAAAAAAATCTATCCACCAATGTCAAAATCAGTTGCTTGATCTGTATATATTTCTCTCCAGATTCAGATGACTTTTCCACTAGAGATTTATCCACATTTATAAAAGTAATAAATAAATCAATAATATGGATAGACACACAGCTTTTCACATCACAATTAAGTCTTTAACTGATGGACTGGAGTTGTGTGGATTATTTATGGATTACTGTGAATGTTTTCATCAGCTGTGTGAACTCTCATTGTGATGGCACCCATTCACTGCAAAGGATCCATTGGTGAATAAGTGATGTAAAGCTAAATTTCTCTGAAACTGTTCTGATGAAAAAGCAAACTCATCCACATCGTGGATGACCTATGGTTGAGCAAAAGCTCAGGAGATGTACATTTTTGGGTAAACTATTCTTTTAAGGTTTGCAGATATTTTAACTGTTTCTTATGTGAGCACCCAGGTTTCCATAACCTCTTAAGTTCTTTGATTTTTCTGATTTTCAACCATTTCAGATTCAAAACATTCTATGCCTTATGAGCATACAAAACCTTAGCAACTACATTCACTTTTATTGCATTTCAGTCCTGGAAATCACAATTTTAAAAGGATCAGACATTTCAATAAATGAACTGACCATGAGAAGCAGATAATGTATTTGATATGTTATTTTATTTTACATGGTAATGGTATGGTATAAATTATATGGTATATAGTTTGAAACTCTACATAGACCTAATCTGAGAACATATCTGGACTGTCTCCTCAGCCCTCAGATATTTTCATCTAGAATAAACCAGTAGAGAACAGGCTAAATTGAGGTTAAAGTGTCATGATATGTATAGTGTCAGTCAGGGAAAATCACCTGATTTTTCTGATTTTCAACCATTTCAGATTCAAAACATTCTATGCCTTATGAGCATACAAAACCTTAGCAACTACATTCACTTTTATTGCATTTCAGTCCTGGAAATCACAATTTTAAAATGATCAGACATTTCAATAAATGAACTGACCATGAGAAGCAGATAATGTATTTGATATGTTATTTTATTTTACATGGTAATGGTATGGTATAAATTATATGGTATATAGTTTGAAACTCTACATAGACCTAATCTGAGAACATATCTGGACAGTCTCCTCAGCCCTCAGATATTTTCATCTAGAATAAACCAGTAGAGAACAGGCTAAATTGAGGTTAAAGTGTCATGGTATAGTGTCAGTCAGGGAAAATCACCTTCTACAGCAACTGTCAGAGATCTCAAAAGATTGGCTGAATCTGCTGTAAGATTATGCTGACTGCCCTTTTTGGTTATTTCTGTTCCCATAAGCCAAATGAACTTTTATGAAACTATAGGGGCGTCGGTGTACAGTTATGTTTTGTGTGTGTGTGTGTGTGTGTGTGTCTGTGTGTGTGTTTTCATCCATGAGTGTTCTAAACAATTTTCAAAACCTGAATCAATATGTCAAATTTTATCTTCTCAAGTGGAAAGAATCACATCTGGCTATTAGATCAACTTACAAACTTATAAACAAGTTACATGGAAAGCACCATGTTATATCTCCATGACAACCCAGCTTTGGCAAAACTAATTTAGCTCTTTCATATCTTTTTATCTGAGCCTGTAGTGTTGCAAAATGACTGCAGACCCTGGGTCCAAGTTAATCTTATGATGTTGTTTCATTCTTTCTTTTCATCAGTGAGAACGTGCAGTGAGTGGGCTTATCTTGTATGTCAAGTGTAAGCTTTTTTCTTCCAGTGATGCCTGAGTAATAGTGAAAAACTGTGTGCACCTCAAAGCCCTGTGTGAAGAAAATGAAGCTTGCCTTCAACATGTTGTCATACACCTATTTAAGAAGAAATAAAGAAATATTTAAATGTTTGGTTGCATGATTTTGTCTAACCAGTCAGGCATATCTAAGATAAATTATTACTATTATTTTTGAATCAGTGGGTTTAACCATCCTGAGGAAAAAAAACTTGTCAGTTATTTTAAGTTTAAACCGCGACATTTGAACCAGAACCTAAGACAAACCTGAAAATGAGATATGTTGTAAACTGCATTTATATATATATATATATATATATAAATTTATATAAATCATTTTCAATTAGTTTTACTTGATGTAATAAAATAAAAAATATTAACATTAAAAAGCAACAACTAATAACAATGACAAAGCTTTAAAATTTAAATAAAAGATATAAAACTGAAAACTATTTCGAAGTATGAATAAAAGCTATACTAGTATATCGATGTTATTTTTTTCATTAACTGATATACTATTATATTATGCAGATTTTGGCAAACGGTTATGTGCAGCATTCAGCCTTTCACTGTCGCCACCTACCGGCCTAACTCTGTGAATGTGTCGGTGAAGGAAACGTTTTGGTTAACATGTTTAAAAGATTCGAGTCTGTTGCATTAATCAAAACTCCCCTCCATATCATCATAACATTATGCACATCAGGGACATTTGTTTGCTACCCTACACCCTTCTTCGTTCGATCTGGAGTGACGGCGGCCAAGAGAGTCAGCTGTCAGCTGATCCACACTGACGTGACGAAGAAAATTCAAAGGAACGGGATTTCCGGAGACCGCGCAGCCAATGAACGCATTCCACATGCGGACAGCGAGAGCAGTGCATGCGGATCAGGAGAGCGGCACAGCGGGGACACGCGATTGGTGCTGAGAATACCGGCACTGTGCTGCAGTTTACGGGAACAAGCCGAGGATAGATCCGAAAGACTATTTAAGTGCTTCGTTCGGTTATTTAGCACATTATAAAGACACTAGAACTCCCGGCAGGTATCGAAAGAACTTAAAGATCAAGAACAAGGAGCGAGTTTGCGATGCGCGTTGTGTAATTTTTGGTTGAATTAGTCCGGGGTTTTAACATTTCTTCTCATTAAACGCCAGAAACTAAAAAGTTAACATTGGCTTGTACCGTATACTGTGTATCTGAAGTCACTGCGGTGGTTTTTGGATCAAGTTTTTCGAGGGTCCGAAGGTCTTGCGAGTCAGGACTGAAGGCTTTGAAGAAGCGTGTTTGTGGGGGGTTGCGAGTCCGTTCATAATCAGCGTGTCCGTCCGTTCACGATGGAGAACGCACATACGAAAACCGTGGAGGAAGTTTACAGCCATTTCGCTGTGAACGAGAGCACTGGGCTCGGCCTGGAGCAAGTGAAGCGTCAGCGGGAGAAATGGGGACCGAACGGTGAGTGAGCGAGCATGGCCCGGCTAATGCTAACAGAGTGAACTGGGATTGGCAGTGCAATAGAAAGCAGAGAGGTTAAGATGATTTCGCAATGTTCATATAGTGTAAGAGCATTGTTAGGCCCGTGAAAGAGCAGGCGCACATGCGGCGGTATTCGTTTCATCAGCCGGCATGTGTCCGAAATGAAGGCGCGTGACGTCACTGTTGCTCGCCACCAGCGAATATTCTTACATATTTGGCCAGAAATTAGTGTTGTGGATGTAAACAACCTTTTATATTCCTTCTTTATTTGATTAGATTTCCTCCAGTGAAGTTAAAATCTAAATTGTCTTATGCTGTTAAACCTAAATGATTCAGATGATTTTACTGCACCTGAACTTTCAGTATCTAATGTGTTTTTTGGTTTTGTTTGTTTTTTAATCCCCCCATGTTGTGAATCTTTGGCTGTCCTACAGAATTGCCAGCGGAAGAGGGTAATCTTTCATGTTTTCTTTTTTTTTATTTTTATAACGCCTTCTTTTATGCATTTCACACCATGCTCTTTATTATCACCATATTCACATGATTTTGTCTTCAGGAAAATCACTGTGGGAGTTGGTGGTGGAGCAATTTGAGGATCTTTTAGTGAGGATTCTTCTCTTGGCAGCTTGCATATCTTTTGTAAGTACCCCAAAACAGTATTAATAATAATTATAATAAAAATAGTGCTTATTTTAGCTTTCCATATAATAATTTCCCCAGTTCAATCTGGATAAGGTTAAAGGGATAGTTAACCCAAAAATGAAAATTCTGTCATTAATTACTCACCTCCATGTTGTTCCAAACCCGTAAGACCTCCGTTCATCTTCGGAACACAAATTAAGATATTCTGTAAGGAATCTGACAGCTCTCTGACCCTCTCATAGACAGGAAGGGTCCTTAAATGATCAACTTCCAGAAAAGTAGCAAGGACATCAGTAAAAAAAAAAAAATCCATGTGACATCAGGGGTCCAACTGTAATATAGACCCCTTTTGCACGGACGTCACAGGTACGTCAAGGCGCTAGCTGGAGGCAAAACAAACGGAAAAGTGGAGGCGGCTAATACAAACCAACACAGGGTCGGCTACTCAAATGGAGTAAAAAGTAGCTTAAAATGTCGTCTTGTTGTGTTGTTGGTTGCCAGAATCGACGGAGAACATTTTATATACATTGTTGTGATTAATTGTGACCGGAATTTAAGGAGACTGTAAGAAAGAATAAATAAAGTAAATTTATAATTAATTTGCAGTCTTCGGAATTTTTTTTTCTAGAAAATATTTACATCTTAATAATAATTTTACTGTAATGTCACTCTTTATTTAATCTAAGGATTTATAAGCCCTCAGTTTCTCTTTACTTTACACGCTCGGTTTCTCTATCAGGTAAGTGTAGATGTCAGGCCACTCAGTCGGAGGTAATCCTGTCAGATCGTCCATCCAATGAGTGATTGTGTAAGGGTTGACCAATCTGGTTCTGTCCGTTAAAGTTAACTTTTTCAAATAATTATCGCGGTCCCGGACAGTGAGTGACCTTAAATATTCGGATAAAGCAGATATATTCAGTTTTAACTGTAAAAGGGTCTGTTACGAAGCTGCGAGAATACTTTTTGTGCAAAAAAAAAAAAAAAAAAAAAATTTCAACAATTAGTACCATTTTAGAGAGTATCCACTGAACGCAAACGTTGCATGCTGTTCTGTGTCAGTTGCACCATGTGGAAACGTTGTTTTCATTCATCAAAGTGCAAATAACATAGAAAAGTAGTCGAGGAGACAAATTGTTGAATAAAGTCTTTTTTTTCTTCTCTTTCAAAGTATTCTCGTAGCTTCATAATATTATGAATGTCACATGTATTATTTTACCAATCTCCTTCCTACGTTTCTGGACATTGATCATGTAAGGACCCTTACTGTCTATGGGAGGGTCAGAGAGCTGTTGGAATGCAGCAAAAATATCTTAATTTGTGTTCCAAAGATGAACAGAGGTCTTACGGGTTTGGAAGGACACGAAGGTGTAATTAATTACAGAATTTTAATTTTTGGGTGAGCTAACCCTTTAAATAAGGGTAGATTAGATTGGATTCAATAATGTCATTGTATAGAGTGTGTTATAGTAAGCATCTAACCGGAAGAGCATTGTAAGCTTGTTAGTTTATTTGTTTGTTCTCCAACAATGGAAGAAAATAAGCCAAAGCATTAAACTTTGGCTGTCACCAAGCAATGTAAGAAAAACTAAAAAACAATCTGGAAGTGCATGTTAGTGGAGTGGAGCAACAGAGAATTCTCCTCCCTGCTCATAGTGTTCTGTAATTACTCAGCTCCAGTTCCACTCAGGGTTTTCCACTCGGTCTTCAAGCGGTGCTTGGTCAAGCAATTATGAAGATTGAAACTTAAGTAATATAGCATATAAATAATGGTGATGTGCAAATCAACAAGCATTATCAGCCAATTGTAGTGTTGTTTTGTAACACACACACACACACATTACATTATGGTTTTGTAGAACGGCAGTTTTGTTCAGATTTTATTATTTCTATTTGGTTCATTAAGAATTTTTGTGCTAAATCTTAATCTCCGCTTGAGATGAGAATACGTACCATGCTGAAATGTATCTGAGTGTTTCATAAATGGCTCAGCGTGAGATTTTGATCATGTTTCAAAATGCTGTCGTTAGACTACAAGGTGATGATGTACGGTGGTTCATTTATGTTGTCTGGAGTCTTTAACACTCGTCTGTTCTGGATAATGTTTCACCGCTGGAATGGAAAGCATGGTGCAAGTCCAAGAGGGCTTAGAGTGCTCTCACTGAGAACATGGTGTAAAATACTCTGTCCCGGAGGTTAGCTTACGGTGTTAAACCGACTGTCATCCACTTCCTGTGTTTGGACCCGTGGGTGTGCAGAAAAATCTGTGTTTTTTTGTATCAGCATTGAAGATTATTGTTATTATAGCATGCTTGTTCATATTATAGATATATGAGGAGGTGGGGGTTGTGGATGGGATTATGGGAATGGCATTTCTTAAATCCTTTTGCTTTTGTTACTGGCTGTTTGTTTCTCATCTTCGCATCTGGCATCCAGTGTTGTGACATTACACAAATGTTACTGGCAACGGAAAAGTTGTTCTTCCAAAATCGGTCCTGTGTATTGTTTGCCCCAGCCACACCTGGCTATACACAGGTCCAAACATGTTATACTTGCCTTCACTAAGGCAAGGGTGTTATTCAGTTAGTACACCACATGTCATCAGGACTAAGCACAGCAACTGGAGTTTAAAGCAGTATAGATTTTCTATCCTCTGAAAATAACTTGACATACAGCCATTATTGTCAATGTAGCTGGCAGTGTCCTCGCGCCCCCCAGCTCTGCATATCTCTTTAACACACCTGATTCATATAATCGGCTCCGTGAACCGTGTTTCCATTGACATAGTTCCTACATAGTGTTCATTGCTTCCTAGTCTCTTCTGTTGAAGTTTACCTCACTTTGGAACATTCATTTACGGATTTGCACTGAGCAACATCTACATACATGGACAAGTGTGACATCATATACCCTTGTAAATAAATTAAATTTAAATTCACGTCTT
Source organism: Carassius auratus (assembly GCF_003368295.1). NCBI lineage: Eukaryota > Metazoa > Chordata > Actinopteri > Cypriniformes > Cyprinidae > Carassius > Carassius auratus. Next base: position 15,223,249 of record NC_039288.1, on the reverse strand, counting down.
GCACACTTCAATGGAACATATACGTTTGCTTTGAACTGGAATCATGGTGGAATATCCTGTGATGTCCACATCGCAGGGCACTTGTGTTCGAATAGAAAAAAGTCTGAAGCCATAAGAGAAGCTTACAAAATGTGCAGAGCAGGGGTGCGCGAGGACTGTAATAGAGAACTGCTGACCTTCACCAATCCTAAATCCTACACTTACAGTAGAATAAATACAGTGTTGGTTGCATAATCTGCATTATTTGTTAGAACACCGGAACAGGGAATCACAGTGTATAGTAAGGGGTGTAAGATTTGTCACAAGCTTGAGGTGTTTGGCCAAAAACAATGCATTGGATAGCTGGCCAATCAGAGCACACCTCGCTTTTCAGAACGATGAGCTTGGTAAAAATGGACGCATTTCAGAAAGAAGCAATGTACATTGTGGAAAATGTGTTAAACCATATAATAGGGCTGCACGATGTGTCGTTTAAGCATCGATATCGCAATGTACGAATCCACGATACTCACATCGCAGGATGTGCGATGTCAGGCTGTCGTAGTTGATCCGTTATTCATTAACTGTATGGGCCAGAGAGAGAGAGTGCGAGCGCGCGGCCGGCGACACACTAGATGCGTGGCGCAAGCGTCTCAGCTGCGTGGCGTGTTGGTTTTTAATTCGGCTCCCATGTTAACAGGTTAGAGCTTGCAGACTGCATGCGTGAGACGCGCGGAAAACGCGTGCATGCTAGAAATAGAACCGACACCTATTTTCCAGGCAAAATAGAATAGGAAAATGTTTATGTAATTTTGTACACAGATACATATTAATTCATGACACTTAGATGTTTGAAAGTCTATATTCAGATATAAATGTAATTTAAAAAATAAATAAATAATTATCGATTTTCAAATATTGCCTGAGAGAAAGAGCGCGAGAGAGAGAGAGAGAGAGAGAAAGAGAAAGAGAGAGCGAGCGAGTCCCGGCCGCACGCTCAATGTCTTCAAAACAACACGAGCGCTGTCTTGCACTCTCCTTCCCACATATTAATCAACTGACACGATGGTGGCGATGTTTAAATCATTTAAAATGAGAATGTAAGTGTGCTCACCCCATTTTTGTTTGTAAGAAAAAATTAGATTTCATATCAAAATATATATATCGCAGAAAAATAAAATATCGCAATGTAATTTTTTCCCAATATCGTGCAGCCCCTACCATTATAAACATTTCATTTCACCAAAACCACAAAATGTTCTTTTTAGCAACATCATATGATCCTTTTAAGTTTTTGAAAAAAGTTTTGCACTCAGCAATGCTGCATTTTTATTTTTTGCATTCATTTTTTGTTACATTCTCAAACTAATCATTGAGACCTCTTGTGTGGCCCAGGTATGGTCAAGCCCATAGAGTCTAGATTGATGAAAGCTGGTCTATCTTAATTGGATTACATAAAGTGCTCACTGGGCCTTGTCTGGACAGTGTCGGCATGCCTGTAAATTCACATGGCTGGCTTGTTAAGTACTTCGTCTCGGTTATGCTGCCTAGAAGTGGTTTGCATTTAACATAGTCATGCTTGAGAAGTTGCTGACATCAGTCTGTTTTTTGACACCAGGCATAAAGCAACAAGCCAAGTCTCACGTTATAGAGAGACCTGCTTGAGGTACAAAACAAGTGAAAACATGACACACTAAAAGGTTTATATGGTGTTTTCCTCTTCCCTGGAAGACTCCTTTTATGTTTTCATTCATTTGGTAATGTGTGGGTATTTGGCAAGCTTCCCCACTGGAATGAATGAATTGAAAATGTAAATGAAATCCTGATTTAAAAAGTGCTTATTTTTATGTTCTTTTATAGGTATTGGCCTGGTTTGAAGAGGGAGAGGAGACCATTACAGCATTTGTGGAGCCTTTTGTAATATTGCTAATTTTAATAGCCAATGCCATTGTAGGTGTCTGGCAGGTAAGTTTGGGCCACTTTTTCTTAAACTTTGCCTTTTTTTTTCTTTTCTGAACAGCATGAACACTGAAAATACAAGTATTCCGCTAAGGTATTATAGGTTATAGTTTCACTTAAAATATTTTGAGTTTGCTAAGGACAGATTGGACAAGTAATGTCCTATATATAATCACTAAATCCATATTGACGTGCTCCACCAGATGTTTATGTGCAGTACTTTTGAGTACTTTGTTGTGTGAGAAATTATCATAGACTACCATTCAGGTTTGGTCAAGTAAGTTTTCCTTTTTTTTGTTTTGTTAGAGGTGTTAAAAATAATCAGAAGTGACAGTAAAGGCATTTATGTTGTGACAAAAGATCCGTTTCAAATAAATACAGTTCTTTTGAATTTTCTATTCATCGGACTCCTGAAAAACAACAACAACAACACTTTCCATTTTCAACACAGACAATTGTTTCTTGAGCACCATATATTCAGCTTTGTCGTCATAAAAAAATACATTAAAATGGAAAACTGGTGTTTTAAATTATAAAGTTTTTTTCATGATATTACTATTTTTGATCAAATAAACCCAGCCTTTGTGAAAGTATAATTGGTTAGTATTTGTTATTTTAGCCTATATAATGGGATTTAAAGCTTTACTGTCCTCCAGACCAGCTGTTTCCCCACAGTTGTTTTTCCACAGGTAGAGCTCACTTGTTCCCAGGCTTTCAAGTTTGTTTTAGATGCTTTACTATTGTGAATGTAATTTTCTTGAACAGTGTAGTTAAGCCTTTTATGAAAATGAAAACATGTGGCCGTCTTCTTTCCCCTGCCCTTTTCTAAAGATAGTCCTGCTGTCCCAGTGGAATCCAGCGTAGAGCCAAGACCCTATTTTCTCCAGCACCTCTCAGCACATGTCCCAGATTTCTCTATCATTTTATTTTAGTCATCATTCATTACCCAGACTGCTGCGAGAATCCTCAGTCTTCTACTTTTTCGAATGGTCTCCTCAAAGGCACAGCAGCGACACAGTGCTGAATGCCTTGGGCTGGAGTTTTACAAATTATATTAGTGTAACTGAAAGTTTTTTTTTAGAGCCTTATAGTCCATGTCTTGTAGCTGTTTCCTGAGGTCTTCATGCAGTTTTTCCTCACGGGTGGCCTAAGTGTTCACCTTATATTTCTTTGGTAGATTGCTTCTCTAATGGCAGGTGTGATGTGAGAGGCAAGAGGACTTCTTATCCTCTGGTCTATATGGCCACTTTTTCATTCAGAGAAGAGAGCAGCAGTTGCTAGCCCAGGGCAATCTCCAGTCCATGCACCTGCTCTGGTAGATTTATAGGCGAATTAAACCTCTGCAGAAAAGGCATTCTTCTGTAGTAGTTGGTTTCCTTGGCACATTGACGGAGTACTCGATATATGAATGAAACTCATTCAATGAATTATTTAACTGAATTTAATTACTTTTGGCGATTGTTTTAACCTAAATCTAAATATTTGGTAGCGCAGTTCTGTTGGATAGACTCCCTGCCTGAAACCAGGGTGTTTTTTAAGGCAGCGCGGTCTGCTTCTTCTTTGACGTATGAATCAAAAGTGTTCTTACAAAGTTAGATTGGCCTTCCTCGTTTCAGTTCTGCTCAGATTAACTGTGAAATGAGTATCGCGAGGCCTCAGGAGCCAGATCGTGCGAGTCTATCTGCCTCTCCGCCCGCTCTGCTTTATTTCTCATCATTAACGTGGTGCACAGGAGTCATTTCTGTCTAGCTAGATCTGAATATTATTACTGATGCACATCTCTGTGGTTAGAATGATTTTTAGTGTGATGTTACTGCAAAGTATCTATTTTTTTATATAAAAAGAAACTTGCTTATTAGTCATCTATTGAGAAGCGATGCTGAGATGCTTTTTTTTGTGGTAAGTGTATTTATAGCTTATTGCCTTAAATGTCTTGGTTGTCCCCCTTTATTTAGTTTTTGTTGCCCTTAGGCACGCCAGCTTTGTTTGTTTGACATAAGACTTTGTGTTCCCATCATGCAAGAGAAACCACAGGAAGTTCACTGCCAAATGCTCTGCCAACCAGGCTACCGCTAATAATAATTGTGTCCCTGGGGATTAATCGTATTGAATGCATAAAAGGTCACTTTAAATGCAAAGTTTTACTTAAGAATAAGCACTAGATAAGCACTAGAGGTCAGCTTCAATGGGAGTTTTCTTTCAGTCAGATAAACTGGTGCCTCAGTCATCCAAGACTCAAATTCTTATAGTGTGGTGAGCCATGGATTGTTTTACCATTTCTAGTTGCCACCGATCTGAGTTTAGCAGATTTGTGTTTTGAACAGCTGTTCTACATGTTCTACTATATGATTTAGTTTTAGCTATTATTAATAATAATGTAGTCTTGTGGAAGAAAGTGTCAAGATTTATAGCCTAGGCTATAATAAATGTATAGCATATTTGTAAAATTGTATTTATTTTTTTGACCAGAGGGTTTCAAAGACCTTCAAATATGATGGTTGTTAGAGGAACCCCATCAGTGTGAAAAATGTTTTTTTTTTTTTTTTTTTTTTTCATTCATTTAAAGTGTCAAATGATCCATCAGAAACCATTCAAATGTTTATTTGATGCTGAAGAAACATTTCTTCTTATCCATGTTGAAAACAGTTTGGCTTCTTATTGGTTCAAAAGGACAGCGTTTATTTGAAATGGAAGTCTTTTGTAACTTTTTATGTCTTTCACTTTTGATTCATTTGATGTGTTTGTGCTGAATAAATGTATATATAATTATTTTCTCTGAATTTTTCTGTTGACCCCCAGCCCCTGGACCCTAGTGTGAAAACCCCTCTTATGTATAAGTTTTTATGCTTTTTTGTGCCTGCTAGAATGTCCCAGAAATCTAAAAATTAAAAATCTAATTTCCATTCATGTTCTTTTTGCAGGAAAGAAATGCAGAAAATGCCATTGAGGCCCTAAAGGAGTACGAACCTGAGATGGGTAAGGTCTATCGCCAGGACAGGAAGACTGTACAGAGGATCAAAGCCAGGGACATCGTACCCGGGGACATTGTGGAAGTTGCCGGTAAGAATTTTAAGTGACTGTTCTCAATGTAAAATTCAGCCTGGTGGAGTGAAGTCTTAGCAGCAGGATCTAATCAGCAACAGGTGTAAAGCAGCCAGTGTTATCATGTGTATGGTACGGCTGCTGTGTGAACAGGCTGCTTTCCCAGTGGTTTAGGCTTACAGAGTCACTCTCTCTGAACCTTTGTGTGTGATCACACGGTGGCCTCGGGAGAGGTTGTGTTTCATGGGTTTTGTAGTAAAGACTGAATTAACTAATTACTTTGTGATGTTCATTTTCATCTAATTGCCACCCATTCATTTTTCTGAAATGAACTTCACTTTGTAGTGCTTGAGAAAGCAAGAAATGCTTATGTTGTGTTTTTGTTTCCTTTGCTTTTTTTCTGTGTCTCATGAGGTATTTTGAGTTTCACAGTTTTCTGTATGACCAACAATTTTTTTTATAAAACAGGAAGTTTAGGAGGTATATATTAGACTTATTCTCACCAAGCCGGTGTTTGATCAAAAACACAGTGAAAATTATAATAAAAAAAATCATAATTTATATAATATTTTACAATGTAATTTACTCCTGTGATGGTAAAGCTGAATTTATCAGCAGTCATTACTCCAGTCTTTAATGTCACATGATCCTTTAGAAATCATTCTAATATGCTGATTTGCTGCTTAGGAAACATTTCTTGTAAATGATGTTAAACCATAATGTATGTTTTGGGATTCTTTGAATGGCAAGTTTAAAAGAACAGGATTTATTTAAAATATTTTGTAACCTAGTGAATATCTATATCAGTGGTTCTTAACTCCAGTCTTTATGCACCATCGCTTTGCATATTTTGCATGTCTCTCTTATTTAACACATTTAATTCAAATCACCATCTCATGAGAAGAGCTCCATGCATGAACGGTGTTCCCATTGCCATGGTCCTTATATAGTGTTCATTGCTCCCTACTCCCTGAGCACGGGAAATCTGTTGAAGTTTGTTTCACTTCGAGAAACACAGATTTTCGCTACACCACTGCCTGCAGCATCTTAACACTTCTTACTAAAGAAGTGTGAAGTGATGTAATATACCTCTGTAAATAAAAGCAATTTAAATGTTCACATTTATGCACTTACGTCACGCTTTAATGCCCTTTAAATGGAACATGCGCTCCCTTCTAAATGGAATCTTGGTGGAATATCCTGTGAAGTCCACTTGGAGGACACTTACAGCCGAATAAAACAAACAACAACGAACAAATGTAGGAGGGATTAATAAAAATGTAAATTAAAAATTCTTTTAATGTTTTCATGGAAGATAACGACTGTAAAAGTGATGTACTTTTGTATTTTGGTTAACTTATAGAGTTAACCACATCAATTCATCTGAATAGGGATGATCAGGAGGGCCCTCTGCTCTATGTTGCATCACGTACCTCCACGTCTCTTTTCTCACTGGAACAGATCACTACTACTAGGCGCCACACTTCCTTATTGTTTTACTCAGTGTTTTCCACATTGGCAGCTTTCAGGAGTCTTTCAGCTAGTGTGCAATTAGCAGTACACCGTGATTAATCAAAACACTTCATAACTGCCCTTTACCGATTTTCTTTTTTGCATTGTTTGCACAAAATTGATGAGGTGTGTGCTCAAAAGCTTCAAGTGGAATTAAATAGCTGCTTAGTCACAATAAGGTGAAACGGGCAGTGCTGAGACATCAGCAGGATGGGGATTGGAGGTCTCGATGTTCTTGCGTCACTGTTTAATACCCTGCGGTAGTGCAACCAGGTGAGTGTACCTGTTACATTACCTGTGAGGGGTGCCTAAATGGATTGGTCATGAAAAATTAAACCCTCCACAATACTTCTGTGTGGGTGGCAGAGTTCCTAAGGCTACATCTAAGTGAGGTTTTTTTTTAAAATGCTTTTCCAGAAGCTTGAACAGGGCTCCAGACCAAAACTTTTTTTTTTTTTTTTTTTTTTTGTCACCCAAAGAAAGTTTCCCTTACTGTTAATTTAACCTTACACTTGGACTTTGTACACTTGATATATATTAATATGGGTTAAATAACCAATATTAATAATAAAATAAAAACTGTATCATGAATGTTCATATTTATTTTTCCTTTAAGTTAACAGTTTAATCTATATAAGAATGTTTTAAAGTAGTGGTTCCTGGTTGATTTTGAATTGGACATATAAGAAATGGCTGAGCAAATGGAGTTAAAGCTCTGAATGATTCACTGAGCAAGTCTAATTTAAACCACTAACTCCCAAGCAATTTCAAGGGTTAATTCTCAACATTTTTGATAGGCTTTATTAAAAAGAATCGGTTCATGAGTCACATTTTCATGAATCGGACACCATGGCTCATGCTGTGTTCATAGTTGCATGCAAAAAAGCATACTTAAACATGATTATATGTAAAGAATCTTTGTGTGCTGCCACATGAGGGTTTCTTGACTGTTGCCAATGTTGACTAGATTTTAGGTTGTTTTTTGTAGCATTTTCAACAAAAAAAAAGTAATTTGCAATCAGTTTAGTAGCAGTCTGGAGCCCCTTTTGCCAAAATAAAAAAATTCTTACAGAGCTTGAATCTAAGGCATTTTGAGAAGGGTGGAATAGTCTTTTCCTGTGTTACTGGGGGTTTAGATGCTGTTGTCCTGCGTCACTCTACAGCACAGTTTTGTTCGCTGCTGCAGTCAGAGATGGAGAGAGAGAGAGAACTGCATTCCTTTTTCGCCTGGTGAAGGAGAGCGGGAGGTCATAGAGGGGTCTGATTCTCTAAAACTCCATAATGGGAGGATATAGCTGGGTAAATGGATTTGGGTTAACCCTTCATTCATGTTGGCAAACGGTCTAGCGGATAGACTGTGATGAAGGGAGTGAAGGAAACAAAGAGGGAGGTGACTGCAGGGGGAAAGGGAGTCTCGTGAGTGGAATGTAAAGTGTCCGTATTGAGGCAGTAGCTGTGTAGCCTCGCCGTCGAGCGACACCAGAGCTCACAGCTGATTTTGCATAAATCTTCAGCATCCACGTGAATCATCCAGCCTCTGCTCAGATGTCGCTGAACTGTCCTTCAGCAGATGGTGCAGTGATGTTTGAAAAGCATTGATCCCCTGTTCCCTCGTGAGGTCTCCGTGACGTACCGTTAATCAATCGAATGCTGCATGACGCAGGGAAATAAAAATATTGAAATGTAATAGTGATAAATTGTTTTAAAATATATTAAAATAAGAATTGTTGTAATGTCATATTATCGTTGCTGTCATATTATCATACTAATCAAAGTTTTGAATAGTAGTATAACTATATAAACACACTGAGTTGCTACATGCAAGTTATCTTTATACTGTCAGTCATACATATTATAGATTTTGCATATTAATATGCTCCTAACTTTTAAGTATTAAACATCAACATGTAACTCTTCTCACATTGTTTGTGCTAGAGACATAAGTTATACCTTAAAGGGGGGGTGAAATGCTCGTTTTTACTCAATATCCTGTTAATCTTGAGTACCTATAGAGTAGTACCGCATCCTTCATAACTCCAAAAAGTCTTTAGTTTTATTATATTCATAAGAGATAGATGGTCTACCGATTTTTCCCGGAAAAACACGACCGGCTGGAGGCGTGATGTGTGGGCGGAGCTAAAGAATCACGAGCGCGAGTAGACTTTTGCGTTGAGAGCGTTTGGAAGCTGTGACATTACCGTGAGGAAAAAACCATCATCCAAAACAAACCATTGCTAACAGTCAGATTCAGCGTATATTTATGATCCAGAATCAGATCCAGAGGCTGAAATTTAACAAGAGCAGCATCAGCAATGACTACAGCAGAACGTCTCTATGTGGTATGTACTGAAACTGTATATATTTGCTTAGCGGTTTTGGAAAATGACTAAGTTCCACTTTGTCAACCTTTTTTTTTTTTTTTTTTTTTTTTTTTTTGAAGCTGTACATGTGGAAAGTGCAGTTTGATGACAACATCGCATGTTGTTTACTTGATGTGCTTACGCGCCGATAGCCAAGTTAACAACACAGAGATATTTTAAGCAGTTTTACTCACCGCCTGCGGTTCCAACACACGATCATGACCCTTTTTCGTTGGGACTGCATTATCCTTAAGAAATAAATGATGTGCAAATCCGGCGTCAAACTGGGCCTTGTTTGTAAAACAAGCATCTTCGAAAAACTCCGTTGATGCTCTGTAAAAATAAACTCCATCCAATGGTCCCTTAATGCTGTTTCTCTTGGTAATCTGTGCAGGGTTGTCTTCCCCTGGCAACCAAAAACACACTTCTTTTGTGACATTTCGCGACGCTCTCGCTCTGATCAGTGAACGTCTGTTGTGCTGTGCTATACGAGAGCGCGCGCTCTTCTGGCAGAAGTGCCCTCAGGACCCATATAGACGGTTTCATCGGGCGCACGTGCCTGGACCTAAGTTAACTTCCGGTCTGTGTTATATCGGTCTGGCTGCGGTGCCATCTACAAACGCAGTTAAAGCCAAGGTGATTAGTAAACTGAAGTTGGGCTCAGGTGGTTGTGCTGCGGTATGTGTTTCCCATACATTTATTTATTTTTGGAGACTCGCCACAATTTTAAAACTGATCGATTTTCAAAAAGGCTTCGTTAAACATGAGTAACGTAACATTAAGTAACGTACTGCACGTTTAATAATAATAATTCCTTACATTTATGTTTAAATATCAAAACGAGGCACAGTTGTTTTTATATCGCTGTATTTCTGAAGTAGCCTAGGACTTGCATGTTATATGCGTGATAAAGCTGCGTGTGAGCGTACCAGCTCTGCTTTGTTTACAGCTGTTACTGGGGAAACCTCTATTTCTCGCGCTTTATGTCTATGCTTTAAAACATCTCCTGCGGGTAAAGAATGAATTTGCATTTTCATTAAGTCCGCCTGATCCACGCAGCAAACATATTTTGTTTATCAAAAAATATCTACTCTAGAGGGACTTGACTGTTGTTATTGATTCTATTTGGAGTCTACCAGAAGTTAAGTTAGGTCCACAAAAGCGCTCACGCGCATTAACGTTTGTTTATGTTGATGCCGTTGAAACAGTCTATAAGGAAATTCCGCTCCATCTAACGTCACACAGAGCCATACTCGAAAAAAACTTTTCGAAACTTGTGACAAACCGGAAGGAGTATTTTTGAAACAGAAATACTCCTTCAAACGTACAACTTAATTTTTGCAACTTTGTCCATGTTTAGCATGGGAATCCAACTCTTTAACAGTGTAAAAAACTCAGTATGCATGAAATAGCATTTCACCCCCCCTTTAAATCCTCCAGCAATCTGAGAACATCTAACTCCTAGCATAGCAGCACTAAAGCCCTGCCCCATCGCTCCGTTACCCATTTGAAATCTGCATCATCCTGCTAAATAGGTGAAGATGTAGCAGGAGATTGCTTGTATATTTATATCCTACCTCGGCTCCTAAGAAGGTGAGTCATAAACTCTAGTCCATGTAGCTGCTTTTGTTTCACTTTGCTCTCATGGAAGAATTACCTGGAAGGCCTGTGTTGGAGATGGCAGCCGCCCACATCTCCATGTCATTATCGGCGTCTTTTGTACATCTGCAGGCTGATAGCATGTAAAATGAGGCAGCATAATGGCATCAAATTCCAAGCATCTGATCTGTTGGAGGCATATCCTGTCATCTGCAGACCAGCAGCGAAAATTGATCGTTTAGTTGTTTGTATCTCCTCTTCCAAAATGCAGTGAAAGCTCTTTGTTTCAGAGCTTTGCTGCTAAAACTGAACTGAATGAATTTTGAAAGTTTTAAAGTCATCATCCATTATGCAGTCTTTTTGAGAACGTCTTCCTAGTGAGTTCCAGAAGTTGGTGGTGAAAAACATGTGTTAATGAGTTTTAATTCTATATCTTTTATTTGATTCCCAATGAAAATATTTCTTAAAACTGTAAAATAAGGCTTTGGAAACTAGACCATTTTTGATTACTACTTTATGCTGATTATGCAATTAACATTGAGTGTAATGTGTAACAGTGACTGTAAAATATTTGGTTTATTTTTTTGTGGCTAATTTAATTGGTCATTTGGCTAGTTTTGGGCTACTTTTCATAGGGCTATGGGTTAGTTTTGTTACGCAGATCTGGCTGCCCTGTCTTGACTGTTTTTTTTTTTGTTTTTATACTTAAGTTGACAAAATCTACCAGTATTGTAAGACATAAATACATGTGTGAAAACCACAATCTATGAAACAATCCTTATCTTATGTAACGCTCTTCAAAAAATTTATCTTATTTCAAGAATTTGGGGAATTTAAATGGGGAAATAGATTTTTGCAGTGTAAACACCTCATTGCGTAACCATCCTAGACTTGTAAACTATTGACATTTACCTTATCTATTATCTTATTGATCTTACTATGAATGATTCATCCTTGCATGTTTAATTATTATAAAGCATTTTATAAGCTCACAGTATTAGTATGGAAGAAAGTAAGAAAGTTTCTGTCACTAATTCTGTTCTGTTACATCTCAAATTTGATCTACTGTCTTGAAACACAAAATTAAACAAACTTGAAACATTAAAAGTGCTCTGTGTCAGAGCAAAAAATGTATGAAATATATTTTTCTTTTACTGCACGTTCAAATTTGATTATCTCAACCACAGAATCAGTCACATGACTTTTTCTTTTTGATTCAGTCACTATTCTCTTAATCGAGGCCTCACCTGTAGGGACATCAGTGTAGTAAGACATTAGAGACTTATCGCAGGAGGATTCTGGGGGGTGGGGACAAGTGTAGACAAGTCCCTGTTGACCCCAAAGTAATATGGTACGGCACAATGTGCTAATGCAAGCCACTTGAGCAGTTGACCTTAAAAAGGGGCAATAGAAAGTTATAGAAATATTAGCTGACTGCTTTTGACACTTGCTAACCGCTGCAGTGTGAATGTCAGTCACGTCTGAAAGAAGGTGACAAGCAGCCAATGTAAACAAGCTTTTTGGGTTTTACATGCATCGTATGACTTCCTGTCCACAAATTAATGTTGTCTTCCTCCCAGTGACACTTTTTCCTCCAAGTCTTCCAGCTTCTAAATTTAATGTGCCCTCGGTGCTAATAAACCAAGATAGTTTCCTTTGCTATGGTTATGGCTCTGACTCATGGGAATCATTCTTAGAAGTACTAAATCAAGGTTACTCTGCAATCGCTCAGGTGGGGCATTTCATTGTGCTTTAAACTCTGCATCACGACCTAACTGCAGGCCTGTAGCCTAAACAACCACCCTGTCCCGGTAGAAAGCAAGTGAGAGCGTGAATGAAAGACGGAGACAGGATGTGCAGTTAAGAGTCGACATGATTTGACGAGATAAATAATCAGTGAGCCAGATGGCCGCTCTCATTTTTTCTTGTTTAAAGGGGAGGTGTTCTGCTCTTTGTCCTCTCTTGCTGTCCTCTGCAGGCATCGGTTCAGTCCCATTGGCGGCAGTGGGAACAGGCTTTTGGAGGACAAGTTGTCTGTATGACAGGGAGCATATCCGGCCCTATGTGTTTACGTGCTTGGGTCGTCACTGCACTTACGGCCTCTCACTGTCAGTTCCCTCGAGAAAAGCTCCCATGGCAGCCCCAGCAAATTCAGACTGCTTAGGAGGGAGTGTTCTTTGTCCAAACCAACCAAAGGCAATCAGGGACGATGCAAGGAGCTGTTGATGCTCCCTTGGAAGAAGGGATTAGACCCACCTAAACTTTGCTTAATAACATGTTTGTTAGTGGTCAAGATGTCCCTTATGTTTTCTAAAAAAAATATGAGCTAATGTCAACTAGGGTTGTATGCTCGTTTAAGTATTTCACAGTACAGGCGCTTTCTTTTGTCTTGATCATCCAAAGAAGAATATCTTTGGCACAAATTTTTTTGTAGTTAAAACCACACGTGGAGTTAAAACCACATGCTGCAAGCATTATCACGACTTACATGAGGATATGCTGTTTCTCAGGAAGGGGAAGTAGTTGAAGGGTTTTTTTAAGTCATTGAGGAGCGTTTGACAGTTTGTTTCCAACCTTTCATTAGCAGCAAAAATGATACAACCACTTGCTCTGTTAGCTTTTTAACTTGGTTGTTTTGATTCAGTGATTAGTGACCTTTTTTGTGTGTGTGTGTGTGTGTGTGTGTGTTTTGGGTTGGTATTTGTCTATCTGAGCACCGTTAGATTAAATCACCTAGGGATCAATAAGAAAACTCTAAGCTTCATAGTATAGCAGGCCTTTGACAATGTTTTTGAGCATTCTTTTAATTAAAATGCCCGAGGCTTGTGCAATTATTATTATTTTTTTTACTTTCTAACTCATTGCCATTAACTAGTGTCATTAAAATAACATTAAACAGTCCCAAAAAGATTTTTCTACAATCTATTCTTATAAGACTTTCTCTCCTTGTCTAACTTAAGTAGGTTACCTTGTTACATGACCTTTTTCTAACTTGAGGTATATATCGGGATTATGTTCCACATTCTTTGGTTTAGTTTAGGGGCATTTTAAATGTGTATTTTTATAAATGGGATCATAGAAACGTTATTTTTGAAATCCGGAGTTCTCTTAGAGCAGCACTGAGTGCACTTCACTGTCTAAGTGTGTGGTTAATAAATCTATTAAAGCATGTTCAGTGGCAATAGATCTAATTTATTGCACAAAATGTGCTGTTTATGTCAACTATATATATAGTTTGTAAGTATTTTAAAGCCCTCTACGTTCTATGGACAAATAGTTTAATCTCAAACTAAATCGTTTTACATTGAGTGTTAGCTTGACTGTGCACCATAGTTCATATCAAAATAGCTTTTCCATTTTTGGACCTGTTAGTTGTAGGTCTGATACCACCCATCATGCCACCCGTCACTTGGATGTTGGTGAAACCTTAGTCCAGAAAAGGCAAAGCTTCCAGGACCATATTATTTAACATTCTTTTCACCTAGAACATCTTGTGAAAGGATGCTTCATCATTGCCTGCCCTTTAATAAACTCGATTTACATGTCAAGCAGCAAGTTCAAACAGACGCCATCTCAAATTACTAATAAACGTCAAGTATTTTAGCCAGCTCAAGTATCAGTCACCTAAGTCATTAAGAGATTTGTTTGGAAAAGATTAAGGTATTTACATTTGCTCTTTTCCTAGTAGCAATTACTAAACCCCCCCTCTGTTTGTGGAAAGAGTGAAGTGGAGTCTATTTTTGTCCAAGTAAAACAAGAAAGTTTCAAAGCTTTTGACGCTGTTCATTAACCTCTTCAGTGTAGGTCTTGTCCAGAAAAACGTTGTTGGAGGCTTTTCTCTAGTGTGTGTGCCAAATAAAATTTCTCTGGTGATCTGCAGATTCACAGCAAAATCTGTAGATGCTGAGATTGTCCTACTATGTGACTGGATGAGATGAAGGATTGCCGTAATTCTTGTGATATTTTGTTTGGTAAAGCTTGCTTGAGAACTTAGGAAGTGCGCCTTAAAAGGTTTTTTGGGGGGAAAAAACTTGACCCAACCACACCCCATGATAACATGGTTTGTAATGTTGTCTTTTTAGATGAGTGATGGATTTTTGGCCTTCATTTCATCCTTTGAAAGCACAATCCATTATCGTCAATTGCCAAGCCATTAGGTGTAAAGCCGATACTTGAGATTGAGACTTGAGGAGTTGCTTTCTTGGTGGTTCATGGTTTCGACTTGACACTGTGCCTTTCATTAGAAAGTGTAGTAGCACCTTTGCTTTGTAGTGGCACCTTTACCTTTCTTCTAAAGTGTTTTGGCTCTTATTGGGGTCTGATATGCTCTTATAAATTTGGAATGGCATGATGGTGTTATTTTTGTTGGCCTTGTTGGCTTCAAGCACTGGATTTATCTCTATCTAACAGCATGTTTTCGTTTCCCTTTAGTGGGTGACAAAGTTCCTGCTGACATTCGCTTGACTTCAATCAAGTCAACGACTCTGAGGGTGGACCAGTCCATTCTAACAGGTGAGAACAATGGCTTTACTAATTCAAGTTGACTTTTTAACTATCACACAGGTGAAATTACTTAGGACACTGCAGTGTTTTATCGGCAACAGGATGTGATATCACAATCTATTGATTCTGTTTTCAATAAAACAAATTCCATGTAGCATAAAATAAATTATTATTTTTTGCAGCCTTCAAAACGGTCTGTTCATGGAAGGCAGCAGAGATGTTTAGTCTATTTTTTATATTTGTATAATTCTACAATATCCTTTTATCTCATCACAAAACTGTGTTTAAATCGAATTTCTGTTCCATTGAACAGTGGTGCAGGAAACATTGCCACAGTACGCCACCTTATAAAGTCAATTCTGTAGTTTATATGAGGTGGAAAAATATAGCCTTTTTTTCTGAGAAGATTCAGTGCTTATTTTAAAGGGAGATCAGCTGTGCTCAGTCTCTGCAGTCTTCAGTTAATGGGGAAAGACTGAAAGGAAGTGCTCTTGTAGGAGGCAGGTCTAGCATCACTGCCTTAATTGGTAACGGTCTGTTCGTCTTCTCCACGTCTTTTAGCTGCTCCGTCTATGTCTATTTTTTTTTGTTGGGATTCTTTGCCATCCTGGCCAGTACTGAACAGTTTAATCAATTACACAAATGCCCATCAAGGACTTTAATTTGGGCACCCGACTGATGAACTAAAAAAAATTATCTACATGTATTACTGTACTATAAGCTTAGAGGGCAGACAAATAGTATCACAGTTTTGATTTCCCACTTGTCATTTGTATCTTCACAGGAGAATCTGTGTCAGTAATCAAGCATACAGACCCTGTCCCTGACCCTCGAGCTGTGAACCAGGACAAGAAGAACATGCTCTTCTCTGTAAGTCAGGCCTCTGATGACTGCTGTCATCTTATTATTTGTGGTACCTGATAATGCAGAACTTAGTTAGATTTTTTTTTTCTCCTCAACTTCAAGTACAGTAGCTTTCAAAAGTTTTTTTGGATAATCTAAATGTAAATATAAAGCAAACAAGCTGTGAAATATCCAATATTGGTTGATTCCAATTAAAAAACTAATATATTGTGCATTTTTATTTGCATGGTTCAGGACTACTTTTGTTTCTAGAAAACACTTAGTAGAAATTAGATATAAGATTGCTTATATTGAATATGGTTATAATTTATAGCTTTAGAAAACTCACCCTTGACTTCATGTTAACAGGGTACCAACATTGCTGCAGGCAAAGC
Organism: Carassius auratus; assembly: GCF_003368295.1. Taxonomy (NCBI): domain Eukaryota; kingdom Metazoa; phylum Chordata; class Actinopteri; order Cypriniformes; family Cyprinidae; genus Carassius; species Carassius auratus. The sequence goes on along the minus strand of NC_039288.1, from coordinate 15,207,057 downwards.
AGTGGGTGTAGTGATCGCGACGGGTGTGCACACCGAGATCGGCAAAATCCGTGATGAGATGGTATCCACGGAGCAGGAGCGCACGCCGCTGCAGCAGAAACTGGATGAGTTCGGCCAGCAGCTGTCTAAGGTGATCTCACTCATCTGCATCGCCGTGTGGATCATCAACATCGGACACTTCAACGATCCCGTTCACGGTGGCTCGTGGATCCGTGGGGCTGTGTACTACTTCAAGATCGCTGTGGCATTGGCTGTGGCCGCCATCCCCGAAGGCCTGCCTGCCGTCATCACCACCTGCCTTGCTCTGGGGACCCGTCGCATGGCTAAGAAGAACGCCATCGTACGCTCTCTGCCCTCAGTGGAGACCCTCGGGTGCACCTCCGTCATCTGCTCAGACAAGACCGGCACCCTGACCACCAACCAGATGTCCGTTTGCAGGGTGAGAATGCTGGGAATATTGTAGCCAATGGAAGTGAACTTTGATGAGCCGCTTCGGGGCTCATCAAAGAGGAAAAAATTACTTACAACCCCTGGCTATTACTATTCTGTTTAGCCCATAATTTCAACGCTTGGCAACAGTGAGTCTGTTGTTGTTTAGAAATTTGCAGGCTGGGGTTCAGCCAAGAACCAAGAGCAATATTACTGCAGACAATTGGCTGAATAAAAAAAAAAGAAAGAAACGTGATTTAGCATTAATCTTACACTGGCTTCAAACTAAAGTTGTGGGAAAACTGTTCAACTGCATTTTTGATATTGGCATGATTAATTTAGCTTCATCTTTACGCTCCTCGTGACCTTGTGTTGGACCACCCCAGGTTGCACATGGATTTCCTTTAATGTTGTTTTCCTGTTTGACAGGATTCGTTTCAAAGGACAACATGGTTTATTTCTTTTTTTCTCCTCCCAACTTTCAGTTCTTCTCTCTTTCTTCTTTCGCACCTTTCCTGTGAGAGCTGATAAGTATGCGGTATTCAGTAACTTGCAGTAGTGTTGCGTAACTGACCTTGTGTGTGTGAGATCTGTCTGTGATCCAAAGCAGAAGGTATAGGATGCTGATTTCAATCTGTTTTCTGCCTGTATAGAGGTTGATGTTAATACCAGGCTTGTTTTTATTTTTAATAGAGATGATTTCAAATAATATAATGCTTGATTTATTCTATAAATGCTCAGGATGTGGCTAAACCAAGATCATTTTTCCCCTAAATGTCCCGTTTGCCTATATGGGAAAGGGTTTCTAAAATTAGCAGCGTTTCAACAGAGGGGAATGTAATCTTGTTAACCCTAAGTATTAAACATGTACTTGTATTAAACCGTTTCCGCTGCAGACACACGATACTTCTACTCTTGCATCTTACTGAGGTGCCATTATTTTTCTAAGAGATCATATGTACTGGTCGACCGATTTTATTTTATTTTTTTAATTAATGTTGAGAGCGAGGTGGCTGATATATACAAAATACAATTCAATTAATTTGAAAGATAACACATGCTGCAAAGAAATTAGTTTATTTTACTAATAAAAAACTAAAGAATTGAAAATTAAACATACATTTTGACTTTAGATGGAAATAAATATATATATAAAAAAGTAAACACTGTAAGGAACCGTGCACAATTTCAGTACTGTCAGAATTACAGTACTAGTTCAGCCAAGCAGAAAGATTTTGGGCAATAATAATAATGAAATAATTAATAATGCAAAGTATTGGCCGATACATCGGCCTTGGTAGAATGTAAAATGTGGTTAAAAGCCACAGACATGTTTGATTTGTTCGTGAACCGTTCTTTTGAGTCTGTTCCTTTCAGTGAAACATTAAAACCTGTTCTGGTTTCAAAATGGTTTGAATGATTCATTAGTGACTCGTTCTTTTCTAGTGAAATAATCTTTCGTCAAATGAGTGCATAGGTCATGTAAATATCAAGGAAATTTACTTTTTTTTTTTTTTAAGTGCATGGAAACATGCTAAAAACCACATGCCAAAGTCATGATAAACACAACATTTAAGCATCATATCAGCATGTTTTGCCAACCAAGCACCTCACAAGAAATGTTGTTAACTAGTTGGTTAATTAATGCCTGTCTCACTCTCTCTTCCACACACACGCGTCTGTCCCCATCTTTTCAACTGGTGTCCACTGGGTTTTAGCACTACAGCAGGAACGCTGTTCCACTATATCATCCCACTCGCTCTCATCTCTTTTATTCTCTTCTCTTTCTTGACAAATCTGGGGGCTCTGATTGTCTTCTATGCTTAAAAAATCCTTAATGCTCAATTGCTTGTTTCAGGAATTTTGGAGGGGTTTTAAAGCCCCTTTGAACTTAGGTTAAGTGAGCATCATAAAGTGTTTACATTCCTTGTACAGTCTTGTTCAAAATAATAGCAGTACAATGTGACTAACCAGAATAATCAAGGTTTTTAGTATATTTTTTATTGCTACGTGGCAAACAAGTTACCAGTAGGTTCAGTAGATTCTCAGAAAACAAACAAGACCCAGCATTCATGATATGCACGCTCTTAAGGCTGTGTAATTGGGCAATTAGTTGAAAGGGGTGTGTTCAAAAAAATAGCAGTGTCTACCTTTGACTGTACAAACTCAAAACTATTTTGTACAAACTTTTTTTTTTCTGGGATTTAGCAATCCTGTGAATCACTAAACTAATATTTAGTTGTATGACCACAGTTTTTTAAAACTGCTTGACATCTGTGTGGCATGGAGTCAACCAACTTGTGGCACCTCTCAGCTGTTATTCCACTCCATGATTCTTTAACAACATTCCACAATTCATTCACATTTCTTGGTTTTGCTTCAGAAACAGCATTTTTGATATCACCCCACAAGTTCTCAATTGGATTAAGGTCTGGAGATTGGGCTGGCCACTCCATAACATTAATTTTGTTGGTTTGGAACCAAGACTTTGCCCGTTTACTAGTGTGTTTTGGGTCATTGTCTTGTTGAAACAACCATTTCAAGGGCATGTCCTCTTCAGCATAGGGCAACATGACCTCTTCAAGTATTTTAACATATGCAAACTGATCCATGATCCCTGGTATGCGATAAATAGGCCCAACACCATAGTAGGAGAAACATGCCCATATCATGATGCTTGCACCTCCATGCTTCACTGTCTTCACTGTGTACTGTGGCTTGAATTCAGAGTTTGGGGGTCGTCTCACAAACTGCCTGTGGCCCTTGGACCCAAAAAGAACAATTTTACTCTCATCAGTCCACAAAATGTTCCTCCATTTCTCTTTAGGCCAGTTGATTAGTTCTTTGGCAAATTGTAACCTCTTCTGCACATGCCTTTTTTTTAACAGAGGGACTTTGCGGGGGATTCTTGAAAATAGATTAGCTTCACACAGACGTCTTCTAACTGTCACAGTACTTACAGGTAACTCCAGACTGTCTTTGATCATCCTGGAGGTGATCATTGGCTGAGCCTTTGCCATTCTGGTTATTCTTCTATCCATTTTGATGGTTGTCTTCCGTTTTCTTCCACGTCTCTCTGGTTTTGCTCTCCATTTTAAGGCATTGGAGATCATTTTAGCTGAACAGCCTATCATTTTTTGCACCTCTTTATAGGTTTTCCCCTCTCTAATCAACTTTTTAATCAAAGTACGCTGTTCTTCTGAACAATGTCTTGAACGACCCATTTTCCTCAGCTTTCAAATGCATGTTCAACAAGTGTTGGCTTCATCCTTAAATAGGGGCCACCTGATTCACACCTGTTTCTTCACAAAATTGATGACCTCAGTGATTGAATGCCACACTGCTATTTTTTTGAACACACCCCTTTCAACTAATTCAACTAATTGCCCAATTGCACAGCCTTAAGAGCGTGCATATCATGAATGCTGGGTCTCATTTGTTTTCTGAGAATCTACTGAACCTACTGGTAACTTGTTTGCCACGTAGCAATAAAAAAAATACAAAAAACCTTGATTATTCTGGTTATTCACATTGTACTGCTATTATTTTGAACAATACTGTATATCCAGGTCAGATGGAGTAGTGATGTTTTCATGAAATGCTGTCAAACATCAGACATGTTCTGTAGCGGATTGTTCTGCCACCTGCTGGTGGACAATTTGTTTGATTCATATTTTTGTTGTTGTTGCAGATGTTCATTGTTGATCAGGCAAATGGAAGCAGTTGCTCTCTCAAGGAGTTTTCCATTACTGGCTCCACATATGCCCCTGAAGGACAAGTGTGAGTTTGCTGGCCAACGTGCGCACTGACATCTCAAACTGCATGAGACACCTCTGTTGATCATCCTCTTTCCTCTCTCTTGCTCCAGGTTTAGTGAGGGTAAACCAGTAAAATGCTCCCAGTATGATGCTCTGGTTGAACTGGCCACTATCTGTGCTCTGTGCAATGACTCGTCTCTGGATTACAATGAGGTTTGTAATTTAAAATGTTCTAGTAAATGCAGTGTCCCAGTTTAGCTGAAATGCACAATATAGTAACAGCTAGTATTGGCCATTATTGTTAATTTACATTTTCTGTCAACCAGTGGTCACTATTAATGTATTAATCCTGTTAACAATTCTCAAAGGTCTATTTTCATGCAGCGCGTTGTAATCTTGTGATCACTTGATTTAGTTTTTAGAATTGTATTGTCCACATGAATTTTGTTAAATATTTTATATAATCTTTTTGTATTAATCCTATAATTAAATATTTGGTTTTAATGGAATTAATCCTATTAATAGCAGTATATAGTGCTTGCATGTTTTGAAAATGTTTCTAAAGAGTTTCTTTCTATGTCAGGCCAAAGGTGTGTACGAGAAGGTGGGTGAAGCCACAGAGACTGCCCTCACATGCCTGGTGGAGAAAATGAATGTGTTTGACACACAACTGAAGGGCCTTTCCAAAGTTGAGAGGGCGAACGCTTGCAACTCGGTAGGTCAGACATTTCCAACCGCAGAATTGAGTTGGTTGCAACACTAGTGGGTTATGTGGTGGTGGAAGGCCACATTTATTTCCAACATTTATTCATTATGATTTCTAATGTTTAATGTAATGGAAGCTCTCATATCTGATTAATTTGTTGGATCTCAGGTTATCAAGCAGCTGATGAAGAAGGAATTCACTCTGGAGTTCTCTCGAGACAGGAAGTCCATGTCAGTCTATTGCACTCCCAACAAAGCTCACTCCTCCATTGGCAAGATGTTTGTTAAGGTAGCATCACACTTTTCAAGGAAGACTTTAGCACTCCAGTGTTTCATTTATCAGTTCCATGCAGTACTGCTTTATGTTTGAAATGTGATGCGGTACAACAAAGTGCCTGCAGCTTCCTTAAACTCCGATATTTCTGGGTGCAGGGTGCTCCAGAGGGAGTGATTGACAGATGCACACACATTCGTGTAGGAGGGAATAAGGTTTCACTGACAGCAGCCATGAAAGAGAAGATCTTGTCTGTGATCCGAGAGTATGGCACAGGACGTGACACACTACGCTGTCTGGCTCTGGCCACCCGCGACAACCCATTGAGTAAAGAGAGTATGGCACTGGAGGACTCAAACAAATTCATTGAGTATGAGGTGAGAAGGGCATTGCCATAACAAGGCTAATTTCGACGTAATTAATTATAAATATTTATTAATAGTCTGTTTATTCTTTTAGACGGACCTTACCTTCGTGGGATGTGTGGGCATGCTAGATCCACCCAGAGCTGAGGTGGCAGCTTCCATCAAACTGTGTCGTCAAGCAGGCATCCGAGTCATCATGATTACCGGCGACAACAAGGGCACGGCCGTCGCCATCTGCAGGCGCATTGGAATCTTTGGAGACGATGACGATGTGTCGAGTATGGCCTACACTGGTCGAGAGTTTGACGATCTGTCTGCTGTGACCCAGCGCGAGGCGGTGCTCTCTGCCCGTTGCTTTGCCCGTGTCGAGCCATCTCACAAATCCAAGATTGTGGAGTATCTGCAGTCCTACGATGAGATCACTGCCATGGTAAACGAGAATCCAGTGAAATCATAACATGTACTCCTGGAATGATTTTATATGTAGCCTACTAAGGATTTTTGAATGTTTTTACAAATGTTTTGCATTCTCCAAAGCATGTATTTGATTAAAAAAAAAGTAAATATTCCAGTTAAAAATTTATATTTTAATATATTTTCAAATTATTATTATATTATTTATTCCTTTGATGGAAAGCTGAGTTTTGTGCATCATTACTCCAGTCTTCAGTGTCACAAGATCCTTCAGAAATCATTCTAATATGCTGATTTGGTGCACAAGAAACCTTCTTATCAATGTTAAAAACAGTTGTGCTGCTAACAGTCATAATTTTCTTTCAGACTTCTTTAATCAATAGAAAGTTAAGTGATATTTAGTTGAAATAATAAAAATCTTCTAAATTTATAATTATTTTTATCGTTAATTTATAACTTAACATTATACATGTCTTTAGTTTGACTTTATCAATTTAATGTCTACTTGCTATAAAAATTAATAAAATAATTAAACTTTTCAACAGTAGTGTATAATTGTATAAAATGTTAATTCTATATTAAATGAATGCTATATTCTTCTAGTTTGTTGATGCTGTTAGATTCATTCTCTGCCACCCTGTGTTCATTCCCGCAGACTGGAGATGGTGTGAATGATGCACCTGCTCTGAAAAAGTCTGAAATTGGCATTGCTATGGGGTCCGGCACAGCCGTGGCTAAGACTGCCTCTGAGATGGTCCTTGCTGATGATAACTTTTCCACCATTGTGGCCGCTGTGGAAGAGGGTCGAGCCATTTACAACAACATGAAACAATTCATCCGCTACCTCATTTCCTCAAATGTCGGCGAGGTGGTCTGGTAAGGATCTTAACCTTTTGCTAACATTTCAGAAACGCGTTCTGTGATTTCATTGGCACGTCCACACTAAACTCTCGACTCTCATATAAAATTGGTCTTTAAATCCATTTTACTTGTAGACGTAATCTGATATATTTACACTATTGTTACAAATCATGAGGTGAGATTTTTATAAATGTTTTTGAAATTAGTTTCTTTTGTACCTCAAGGCTGCATTTAGTGTTCTTCTGTGTTAAACAGGGTTTTCAATGAGAAGATCCTGGTTGTTACATACCAGAGTGGTTATTATATAAAATGCACCAGGATGGCTCAATTTAGTCTCCATTCTAAAAGTCATACTATATAAATGACAACAGTGAAATTTATGCCTTGAGCAAACTCGTAACGCTGCCAAGGTCTTTTTGAGATATTTCCAGTTGTTATCTAATCACAAAATACGTGTTCTCTCTGGCAGTATTTTCTTGACGGCGGCTCTGGGTTTTCCCGAGGCTCTGATTCCAGTTCAGCTTCTGTGGGTGAATCTGGTGACAGACGGTCTGCCTGCGACCGCGCTGGGCTTCAACCCACCTGACCTGGACATCATGAGCAAACCCCCTCGCAATGCCAGAGAACCCCTCATCTCTGGATGGCTCTTCTTCAGATACCTGGCCATTGGCTGTGAGTGCACCACCTTTATTTATTAATTTATTTTTATTTAGCTTTCATTTTTTTTTATTTACCTTTTTACTTTAGTGTTTTTTTTGGTTAAAGAAAGTGAGAATGAACACATTGTTCTCCATGTCACCCTGTAGGTTATGTGGGTGCTGCTACTGTAGGAGCTGCTGCATGGTGGTTCATTGCTGCTGAAGACGGACCCAGAGTCACTGTCTATCATCTGGTTAGAAACTCCCCTTAGATTTTTTTTACGATCTCAAACAAATGCATTTTAATGTTTGCATTCACTTCTAAACTGTGTGTGTTTTTTTTTAAATCCCCACAGAGTCACTTCCTTCAGTGTGCACCAGACAACCCTGAGTTTGAGGGGCTGAACTGTGAAGTGTTTGAGTCTCCCTATCCTATGACCATGGCTCTGTCTGTACTAGTCACCATTGAGATGTGCAACGCCCTCAACAGGTCAGTATCAGTAATGCACTGCAAAATAGGAACTAAATTAAGTATAAATTAACGCCCCATTTATATCTGCTTTTAAGATCTATCCGATCACAAAGAGTGAAACAAAGCTGTATACACATGGAAGTAACTTTTGTAACAATGTGGTCAGATTTTGAATGGAGTTTTTTTTTTTTTTTTTTTTTTGTGACTGCATAAATTACTTATTTTTTTCCATAAACAATATTGATGAAACACTTTGTTCATTTATATAGCGCTTTTCAAATTATCAAATTATTTTAAAGCAGCTTTACAGAAAACACTTTTTTTAAATGTTATAATTAGTAAGTAATCTGTTATCAGATACATATGTATCAAAAAATTTAAGGATGAAGGATAATATTTGACAGTTTTGTAAAAAAAAAAAAAAAAAGTTTAATTTGATCACAATTGACAAACATTTGTTACAATAAAAGATTCAAATAAAACATGTTTTTTAGAGGACACACATTACTTTTAAAGCAATAGTCTGTGTTTGTCCCTGTCAAATAAACATTAAATAAATAAATAAATAAACTTAATTTGCACTTGTATTCAGCCATATCCACTTAAGAATATAATTTTTCTTTTCTTTTTTCTTTTTTTAGCTCTTTACAATAATGATTGTCAAAGCAGCTTTACAGTGTAAATTAAATTAAATGTATGCATTTAGCAGACGCTTTTATCCAAAGCGACTTTCAGTGCATTCAGGCTATCAATTTTTACATATCATGTGTTCCCTGGGAATCAATTTTCCTCTGGCAAGATGAAACCAGCATAGTATGGTTTAATTCCAGGCTGCGATGCAAGTCAGATTGGTTCTGGTGGTCTCGTCTTGTATAGGAGCTGAAATGGATTTTAATACAAGATGTGAATGGCATAAGTGTTGGATAATAAAAATATGCAAACGGTCTCTTAATTTCACAATGTAATCTTGTTGTAGTGTTTCTGAGAACCAGTCTCTGCTTCGCATGCCCCCCTGGGAGAACGTGTGGCTGCTAGGGGCCATCTGCCTCTCAATGTCCCTACACTTCCTTATCCTTTATGTGGAACCCCTGCCGGTAAGTTCAGTTAAATTCCAATTTTTTATCTTTTTACAGTTGTATTGAAAAATATATTCATATTGTTTTGCAATGAATCTTAGTTTAGTAACTTTTCCATTTATTCCTTACACTGCATTTTCTCTACAGATGATCTTCCAGATCACCCCACTGAATGTGACCCAGTGGCTTATGGTGTTGAAGTTTTCCCTGCCAGTCATCTTGCTGGACGAAGTGCTCAAGTTTGTGGCCAGACACTACCTGGACAAGCCCAAAGACCTGGACGGTCCCAAGAGCATGGCCTGCTCTCTCAGCACCTGCACAGAGGGCATTTCCTGGCCCTTCGTGGCTCTCTCACTCCCCTTGGTGCTGTGGATCTACAGCACTGACACTAACTTGGCCAAAATGTTCTGGTCTTGACTTAAATGAGCACAGATGTGTGAAGCTAGTGTGCACGCGTGTCTGTTTGTATGGCTGTGCGTTTAAAGTGTGCCTCCGCTACAGAAATTGTGTACGAGAAGGACCGGAATAACACAAAAATAACCATGATCTAGAAATATAACCTTTTTTTTTAACTGTCTGTTGGGGATTGAGGAGACCATACAGACCTGAAGTCTTCAAGTATTAGTGGCCATTAATAATCTTTTTGGACTTCCTGTTGGTTTCTTTTTGTTATTGCATTTTAATTAATCATGTGTGTCATGTCTCATTTCAAACTAGAATCAGTTATGAATCCAATTAGATTTTGCCCCAAATCATGTTCAAATGGCTAAATGGAAAAAGTGCTTATGTATAGACATTTAACACTATTTGATGCAATTGTTCAGTTGTTGTCATTTGTTCAATTTGCTAACAGAGAGCAGAGTGGGTAGGGTAGAAAAAAAAGAGAGAGAGAACAAGACAGAGCTGTTAACTAATGTTTACCTTTATGTCTTCGGTTTGAACATCACTCAGAGCCAATAGACAAGCATGGTGTTTCAAAGCAGCATGAGGAAGAGAGTGTGGGACTGAATGTTTGAATGCTTCACGGTCAAATCCTTAGATGAAAGCTGCATGTTCTGTATTTTGCATGCATTTTGTGTGGTTTTTCACTTATGATTTGTACCTGTGTGTCTTTTACTATGTGTAATAACTTCCATATGTATGGGTATACATTGTGGTTCCACTATTACCTGACACTTTTGATTAGTAAAGCCAGTTTTTCTGCTCTAGGCAGAGTACAGCTACCTCAGGACTGTCGGATTAGACTCTCTCTGGTTGCCCCCCCCCCCCCCCCACTTAGCAGATAAACAACTCCGATACCTTTGGCCCTAACAAATCTGTTTTAAGTTCTTTCTTTTTCACTGTATTTTTTTAATTGAATGAAGTTGCATTAATTTAGGTGTTTTTGGGGATGGGGGGGGGGGAGTGGATAAAAGCTGTAAATGTTTGGTGGGTTAAGGTCCGAGACAAAGGAGTAGAACATTTTACCAACAAAGGTTTAGGTGTTGCATTCAAAACATGAATTTTACACTGCAAAACCAAAATGTTTCATGCTATCTTTTTTTTTTCTACTTTAAGAAAATACACTCATGAACCATTTGAATTCAAATGCGTGTCTTCATTTTACAAGCTGGTCTGTTCCTGTAATGCAGCACGGCAAGTCTTAGGAGCAAATATACTTGAACAAATGGACTTAATGTAAAGAGATTTAGTCACGTAAATGATCACAAGATTGACAGCTGGGAGGGGCTTCCTGTTTGGTCCTCACCAGCCAGTCTGGTAGTGGCCTGTATATTTGTACACATGCAGCACAAACCCAAACTGTTAAAAGTAAAAAAAAAAAAAAAAATTATTTCGAGCTTTCTATCATTTAGTTGTCCATTGCATCATACTAATTTTTGCTTGCTAAAATGGATGCATGTGCTTGACTATGCTTGGTGTGGAACTGTTTTTTTTTTCTAACAATCATAAACATTCCCTTAAAGTTAGTCTTACTGACATTGTCGCTACACATTTCTCCACTCCTTTTTTTTTTTTACGACTATCCCAAAGCCTCAAGTTTTCTGACAATGGACCAACCCTGCTAACATGTAAATCTGCTAAAATCCCACTACGACTACTGTGGCTGTTTATAGCTGCATTAACACATGCCCATATTAGCTTGAATGCATTCCACTGTTCTATTCCAATGCAATATATGCTGTTTTTAAGAAATCTATAATATATTGTAAAGACTTCGTAAATTACGTGTGTGATTGTTTTCTTTGCCCAATCTTGTCTCCGAATGAAATGAATACACCATTAGTTTTTATTAGAATGGTCCGTACACTGTGTTCTGACTTGCTCAGGAACTGAACATGGATGTTGGCATAAATGACTCGAATGAAAACACTCTTGCCATTAGAAATATGTTGCAGTCTTTTCTTTTTCTAGTAAATGTTGACTTTTGTATAAACGATCACACAATTATTTTCCCCATTGTTATACTTGCTGATATGCTAAATATTTATTTAATAGTGCACTTTAGCGTTTGCATTTTATTCCAAAACATTCAAAAACACCTTTTTTGGGGGCAGTTTTTGTTTCTGCCTCTGCTTTTGTTGGGAAACCTCAGGCTTCTGTGTTGTGCATGTCTGTTTTGAGTGGCTTCATTTGACTGAATATCAGAACTTGCATGTTGAATGTGCAGTTCAGAGAAAATAGCCACCATTGCACTGCCAGATCACATGTAATAATGGACTCCATAATAAAAAAAAAACTACATTATAATGAATAAATGACCGAGAAATAAGAGTAATATGTGTGTAAGGAAGCAAGCAGTATCAGCATCATCTTCTACCCTTCATGACAATGTTTACATTGCCTAATGCTGACGCAAGGAGAGTTTGCTGCATTTTTTTTTTGTCAACTGTCATAGTTTTATATACATATATTATATAGTAAAATGCATGCTTTCAGTTGTAATTAGCCAAATAATTTGATCTATATTTATATAGCAACTTGCTGTGTACATTGCTACTTAATGGTATATGATTCAACACATCATTTTACAAATAAATTCTTTAGTTAATTTACCAATGCTGACGTTCATGCTTTGTGTCTCTGTATGTATATTTGTTAGGAAAAGCCATTTAATAAATGTAGATATACCTCCGATCAAGAAGTAGGATATTCTTTTACTATTCAGTCTATTACCTGAATCAGTGTTATTGAATGCGGCCAGTATGCGCTTCTTGTTCTTGGCTCTAAAATCAACATGGGAGCCATGAGTTAATTAATTAAATTGCCATTAAAACAATAAGAACATGTTTGTTGAAGGTATTTTATTTAAGCATAGAGATGTCTTAAACTGTCTTTACAGTTGTAATGTCTAATATTGAACACTTGAAGGCGACAGAGTCCAATTTTGGTGCTAAAACACGGTCCAATTACAATGACATCATCTTAATTCACAAATTAACACAGCTGCATCTTTTATGTAACCAGTGACCAAAATCTGTTAAATTGACAATAGCATAAATGAATGTACATTTGAGTTCATTGTCTTTACTTAGCAACACACAAAAGTGAAGAAACGGAAGGTTTTATTTTTGCAAATGGTTATTGCACATATTGTTAGATTATTTATTTGTTCTACAATATTGTGTGTTCTTTCTCTCACAGTAAAAAAGTCTGCATTAGCGTTTAAACGCGACTCAATGTCAACAAAAACAGACTGCATTTCCCCTAACACAAGTAACCACATTTTTTTTATATTTAAACTACGCCACGCTTACTACAAGTTCCCTGACCTATGCGGCGAAGCAGCCTGTCGCTTTAAATCGAACCCATGCTGGGTGAGCTGTCAATCATGTATCTTAATCCCACCCCTTCCTGCAGCAGCAGCAGCAGTAGCGTTTTAGTGCTTTTCATACAGAGGCATTACGTACAGCAGACTTGGCAAAATCTGCACAGTCTAATTATCAGCGACAAAATGGGATAATCGATAGCGTCTTTAGAGAATTTCGTCCACAGGAACTAAACGACCAATCGAGGAGAGTGATTTTTTTTTAGTTATTTTTTTTTCCAGACACAGACGTAAGCACAATGGGCTTTGGGGATAATGGTGATAAAAAAGATATCACATCATGAACGGAGGACAACTGGAATACCTCGCCACAAACACGACCGGACCGTATGATTTGTTTATGGTGAAAAGTTTAATTCGGAAAGCATTCTAAGGAGTATTTTTTTCATCCCGTGCGCTCTGGAGAACAGATGCTGTCATTGTGCTGGGGACCGAGATTTGTGCGCGTGATATTCTGCCAGTAGTCTCGTCGGAATGGTGCGCGAGATGAGAATGCGCGTGCCGTTATTGTTTCCGCGCGACATACTCAATAACGGTTGTTCAGTCGTTGTACAACTCAAGCCCAACGACGACAATTTTGGCAGAGAAAGACTGAGACTTCTAGTGACAATACCAGGGAAATCATGAACGAAGTGTTTTGTAAACGTTTGTATTAAGTATTATTGAAGAAATATCCTTTATTATGAACGGGCACTGCCGACTTTTCATATTTTCTAAATTTTCTTTTTCCTTGAGCTAAATTCCAATTAGTTGTATATACTTGGCTGTGTGTTTTTGACCAATCTGATATTTTCAGCCTGAGCAAACACAATGGTGGAGCCTGTGGGTTTCATCGAAGCCTGGAAAGCACAGTTTCCAGAGTCCGAGCCTCCGAAGATGGAGCTTCGGTCTGTTGGGGGAATTGAACAAGAACTGGAGAGGTGTAAAACGTCCATAAGACGCTTGGAAATGGAGGTGAACAAAGAGCGCTTCCGGATGATCTACCTTCAGACGCTTCTGGCCAAGGAGCGAAAGAGCTACGACCGGCAGAGATGGGGTTTCAGGAAGCCACCTCATATGACCGAAGGGGACCTGCAAGCTGCTGGGGCCGATTCTCAGCATCTCCATGTACAGGAGCATGGACAGCCAGAGCGCTGCAGGTATCAGCCTGTGGGGGAGACCAGAGTGAAACCACGACCACCCCCGGCCAGGAAGTCGGCTTCCCACGGTGATGGATTGGAACTACAGTCATCATTGGAGGCGCACCAAGCAGGGCCGGTCAGTGAGACCGAGAGGCTCTCCCCATCAGCACAGAGGGGTGGAGTTTCTCCTCGTAGGCCCCATCCACCCCCTGACAAGGAGTTGCCCTCGGATCCGTCACCCAAAGACAAGCCGGGCATGGGGCTCGGGGTGGCTGCCTTACGTTCAAACTTTGAGAGAATCAAACGGGCCAACTCACACTCAGCCACTGATGGAAAATCAGGCCAAGAGAAACCATTCTACACCAATGTTGAGTTCCAACATGACAGGGCCCTGGTAAAAGCCAACGACCGTGAGGTCTCGGACAAAATTAGCTCTCTTGGGAACCAAGCCATGCAGATGGAGCGCAAAAGGTCACTTCATTCACTTCCAGGCAACCTTGCCACGGTTGCAGGTGATCTACGCCCCAGGCCTGTCTATAGGGGGCGTTCTACCGAAAGCACCTGCGGATATGATGCAGAGTATGAAGATGGCGAACCCAGTCCACGATACAGCACTGCGAGACCGAATGGTGCCAAACCACCACCGCCACCTTGGCAGCCATCAGATTTCCAGCCATACACTAGTGTTTACGTCGGAGGGATGATGTCAGGAGAAAGTGGTGACGGTAGGGTCACTATGAGAGACCATGGAGGAAGTGACGACCATCTTCTCACCTGGCCCAGGAGGTCATACTCGCCTGGGAGTTTGGAGGATGTGGGAGGTGGAGGAGGCGGATACACGCCAGACTGCAGCTCCAATGAGAACCTGACATCCAGCGAGGAAGACTTCTCCTCGGGACAGTCCAGTCACGTGTCGCCTAGCCCTACGACAGCCTACCGCCGCCCACTCCGAGAGAAGAGTCGCTCACCTTCTCAGAACTCCCAGAATTCTCAGCATTCATTTGACAGCAGCAGTCCCCCTACACCGCAGACACAGAAACGACACCGGCAGCAACATGTCGTGGTGTCTGAGGCCACCATTGTGGGCGTAAGGAAAACAGGACAAATCTGGCCCCATGATGGAGACTCTATTGCCTCCAGTCGGACTTCCCATGACAACAGTTACCATGGAGATCTAGGTAAGACATGATTATGACTTCTACATGTTGTTTTATTTTGCACATCACAGGTGAAGTGGTTCCTAAAAAATATAGCAGAAAAAATGAGTGGTCTTTGGTAAGAAAAATTGGTTGCTACTGTAAGACTGTATATGGGACATGACATCACTGATGACATCATTGTCAAGCTGATACACCGGGGAGCAATGTGTAGCATGGCTGAATAAATTGCAAATCAAAGCTTTTGGCCAGACACATTTTTCTTACAGTGAAAATGAGTGGGCTTTTTATGTTTTTCTTCTACTCTGCATGCTTGATAACTTTTCTGTTTTATCTCCTCTTATATTTCGTTGTTCTTCCATTAAATCCATCCTCTGTAAGCTTCTGTGCTTTCCATCCCAAGCTATTGTCCACTTTTATTTCACGCTCTGTCTGTATTGGTCAGACACCGTGGCGGCTGCTTGCTTCGGTTGGTTAGTCCGTTCTGATGAGTCTCATATGAAGAGTAATTAACTGGACATGCAAATTTATGACCATGAGGTCAAGATTTTATTATTATTATTTTTTATTACAAAACCTGGAGTCTGTACCAACCCCATAGTAGTGCAGTTTGACATAAAAACGTAAAAAAAAATTGCTGGGAAACAGTGGCATGTGATACAAACCATTTAGTGTTTCATTTGTCATTTTTCCATCATCTATGTTTTGCATCATCTATGTTAGCAAGCTTGATAATGGATAACGTGGAGGACAAAGATTCAGCAGAAGTTTCAACAATGTAAAATACATTTCAGAAAACCAAATATTTGAAGGCATAAGAATGAATGTACATGATCGATAAACTAGCCTAAAACTTTCACTGGCTTCAGGCTAGTGGGCAGTTCTTATTGTTGTGTCCTGCAGAAGTAGGAACTCATACTATTGTCTAAAAGTACAGTATAATTCTGTAACCTAACAAGCAGGTGTCTGGAAGATTCAGCCAGAGAGACCGATATCCAAGAGCGTGACTCACCAGGCTGCTATTTCCACAGTCAGACTGTCTTTATAAGCATTCTAAACTTGGAGCTGCAGTATTTTACTTGTTTTATCCAGTATCTTTTAACTTGTTTCTCGCCAAGAAGCAGAATGACATCAGCTATCAGACTGACTACAGGGGAGGCTGGTGTCATGTGGCACTTTTGGCTCCCAAGGCTTTGAGCTGATGAGCTGAATTGCACTTTGGTGAGAAGCAGACAGACCCGGAGGGTGTTGGCACAGCCCGTCCATTCAAATGCCAGGAAGATTCTCTTTGTGCAAGAGTGAGATAACAGAGGGCAGACGAAGATAGATAGACACAAGCTGAGCACAGTCCAGTAAGCTCCACGTTCTTTTGTCCTCATACTGACTTGTAAACCAATGTGAATACGTCTGAAACCCACCTCGCTTATTTTTAATAGTTAATACAGCTTGATGTAACCAGGTGGCATTGTAGTAAAAGTCTGTAGATCTTTAACCTGATGAAAAGACAGATGATTTCCTACTTTAACAGTTCAAATAAATTTACATTTTAGCTTTAGATGATTTGCACTTTTGTTTTTCTTAAACAGTAAATCAAACCAGATGAATGAAATTAACAGATCGGCCATTCATCTAATGAAGAAAGCCCTCGCAGGCCATGCAGGTTACATTAGCGTAACAGTATGCAACTCATCTTGCCAAGAAAGAGATGCTTTCTCATAAGATCCTGCCTGCATTTTTAGTGTGTTTGACTTGCTGCTTAGAAACATTTTATTTTTGAAAGACACTAGGGCCTTTCGCACCGCTGGAACCTTTTCATAGCACCAGAACTAATTGTGGATTGTGGAACTACCCACTTTTGGGCATTTTCATTTTAGTACCGGACCACCTTTTTTGAGAACCAAATTTGCTCCAAATCCGGGGCAGGGTCTAACCAGCACAACTGGTACTATCCGTGACATAAGTAGACATTCAAAAACGCCCCCAACCACCATGATTTAAAACGCTGTGTAAACATACTGTAAACATTGTGTCAACTTATTTCACAAGTATGGTGAACAGCGATAACTAAACGGACGCTGAAGTGCAGGCACTTTAGCAAATGTAGCACTGCCAGTTGTCGTTGGAGATTCTTAGTCCTCCTTTACGTTCTTTCAGTCGCTTTACGTATACGTCAACATTCCATGTCCATTAATGTGAAACCCACAAGACACAAGAAAAATACAACTGCGATCACAGCGTCGTCCATCCTCCAGTTGTTAAAGGGGGGGTGGAATGCTATTTCATGCATACTGAGTTTTTTACACTGTTAAAGAGTTAGATTCCCATGCTAAACATGGACAAAGTTTCAAAAATTAAGTTGTACGTTTGAAGGAGTATTTCTGTTCCAAAAATACTACTTCCGGTTTGTCACAAGTTTCTGAAAGTTTTTTTCGAGTATGGCTCTGTGTGACGTTAGATGGAGCGGAATTTCCTTATATGGGTCCTGAGGGCACGTCTGCCGGAAGAGCGAGCGCTCCCGTATAGCAGAGCACTGAGAGCACAACAGACTTCACTGATCAGAGCGAGAGCGTCACGAAATGTCACAAAAGGAGTGTGTTTTTGGTTGCCAGGGCAAGACAACCCTGTACAGATTACCAAAAGAGAAACAGCATTAAGGGACCAGTGGATGGAGTTAATTTTAACAGAGCATCAATGGAGTTGTGCAAGTGATTGTGTTTGTTCCCCTGCATTTCGAAGATGCTTGTTTTACAAACAAGGTCCAGTTTGACGCCGGATTTGCACATTGTTTATTTCTTAAGGATAATGCAGTCCCAACGAAAAAGGGTCACGATCGTGTGTTGGAACCGCAGGCGGTGAGTAAAACTGCTTCAAATATCTCTGTGTTGTTAACTTAGCTATCGGCGCGTAAGCACATCAAGTAAACAACATGCGATGTTGTCATCAAAATGCACTTTCCACATGTACAGCTTAAAAAAAAAAAAAAAGACGACAAAGTGGAACTTTCATTTTCCAAAACCGCTAAGCAAATATATACAGTTTCAGTACATACCACATAGAGACGTTCTGCTGTAGTCGTTGCTGATGCTGCTCTTGTTAAATTTCAGCCTCTGGATCTGATTCTGGATCATAAATATACACTGAATCTGACTGTTAGCCATGGTTTGTTTTGGTTGGTTTTGTCCTCACGGTGTCACAGCTTCCAAACGCTCTCAACGCAAAAGCCTACTGGCGCGCGTGATTCTTTAGCTCCGCCCACACGTCACGCCTCCAGCCGGTCGTGTTTTTCCGGGAAAAATCGGTACAGACCATCTATCTCTTATGAATATAATAAAACTAAAGACTTTTTGGAATTATGAAGGATGCAGTACTACTCTATAGGTACTCAAGATTAACAGGATATTGAGTGAAAACGAGCATTTCACCCCCCCTTTAACGTTGTTGAACACCGCGCACAAATTACGTCGCTGTCGACCTGCTTACACCACTACCTATTACACACTGACGGTGCGAATGCAACCCTTTAAATGGTACTGGGAAATAGTTTGTGCAAAATCGTTCGAGTACTTTAGTACTGTACATTTAGTTCTGGAACTAAATTGTGCGAAAGGCCCTACTGTCAAGGAAAGGGATGAAATTCCAGCTCCAAACATTGATTAAAAGGGCGGGAAAAATAATTGGACGAGTCAAATTCAAAATCAAAAATCCACCCAATGGCCCAAAACCTTAGTGCTGTAAGAAAAGAGGGAGGCAGGAGGATGTAGTGTGCTGAACTGCATGCTGTCTCTCGCCTCTGTGGAGATGTGGGGGCTGCTGAGACACTGATAGGAAAGGCTATAATTGCATAATGGTGTGAACAGTTCCAATCATGCATGTGTGCATGCATTTATTAAATCTTCAATCTTTTACAATGAAAGAACCTCACTGAAGTAGATTGTTCTCTCAGACACTAGCATGCCCTTCACCTCTTTACCACCTTTCCTAAATGCCAGACAAACCCTGTCATTCTTTAAAATTGGCAATTTGGAATTATTTTAATAAAAGCATTATTTCAGCACACAGAATCAGGCCCGTCTGCTGAGGTTTCTGCATCTCTTGTTTCCTCGTTCTCCTCAGGGGACTGTTCTTACAGGCAATGTCCCCCTTGTAAACAAGAATTGTAATTGTTTCCCGATGGTCCTCTGGTGATTTGAAGTGGCCATTCAAGAAGAAATGTCTTTCTGTGGTTTACAGATCAGAAGCAGTGTCCTTTGGGGTGAAGAGTGAGTGAGTCACAGAGAAAACAAGAGGCAGGGGATGACAGAAAACAGAAAGTTCTCTGACAAATACCCAGGAAAACATCAGTCATTAATTAAAAAGACCAGGCATTTGCTGTGCTTTGTGGTCAATATGTTTGCATAAGTCAAAAATGACGTTTACAATGACGCTGGCGTTTGAGGTAGTTGGAAAAGGATTGATGGTTGTGTGGAAATTCTTGTAGTGCACAGGGGAAAAATTGTTGAAAATTGTTTTTTTCCACTGCATGAATATGAGTACTCAGCCTTTCAAATGGTGTTATGTGGGAGGATATGCTAATAAAAATTAAATTAAAATGTATTGTGAGTAGATAAACTGATAAACTAGGCCTAGTCAGGTTAGACTAGACATCATATAAATAATGTGATGCTAAGGATTGAATTTGCTGCATTCATGGGCTGTATGGTTTTGATTTACTAAAAGGAGCCTGTTCTGCCCTTCTGCTTCCCCTTAGAAAATATTTTCCCATATTATGTCAGATTTGTCATGAGGTTCCATGAAAAGTGTTACCCTTGTCACATATTCGTGTCTTTACAAGGGTGAGATCAAGAAAGAAGGTGTGGACTGGAATGAAGAGGTGTGCATTCAGCTGAATGCTTGCATTGTACAGCAGCACCACGGTGAGGTCAGACCGTCCAGATGCTTATTTTTAGACAGACTCTCCAGATCTACAGAAGTGTGCTTTCTGGTGTCAAGTGAAGACCAAGAACAGAATGCACACTGGGTATGTGGAAACGATGACTCTGGTTGTCCCTCTGAAAAAAGTTTGTTGTTTTGTGTTTAGGGACACCCAGAATATTTGGCTAATCCATGTGTCTCCGCTGGTTTATTTTGTAATCTTTGCCAGATTTTGTGAATACACAGTATTACAGAAAACATTTCCACTCTAAAGATAGCTATTTGTTGTGTTTTATAAATAGAAACTGAAATGCAAGACTAGCAGAAAAAAATAAAGTATTAGTGGGGGATATATGTGGGAAAATAACACCAATATGTGTTGTGAGAATATCATATGGACATGTGCAGGAAAACTCTGATTAACACCAATGCAACAAGGCTCTGCCACCCAGTGTGTTTGGAAAGAGAGAGTGAGAGCTTGTTGTCTGAGGACTTTCTGCCAAATAACAGTAAGGCACATTTTTCACAGCTCTTTTCTGGCTTCCTTCAGTCCTGGAGAGGAATAAAAGGAGAAGAAGAAGAGACACACTTTAATCAGCCCATGATTGGAGTTGTTAACAACAGTTTAAATGACCGCTAAACTGTTTAAACTGTTAAACTGTCATTTCTGTTAGTTAGTTCCTTTTTATGGTACTTAAGCTACAGTGTAATCTATGCAAGTACAAATTAATTATTTTTTAGTGAAAACATACATTGTGTTCAGTTTATCTTAAATCAAATGACTTCTGTTTGTAGCATTTTATTATAATGAATATTTTAAAAGACAACAAGGTACCAGTTTCAACAATACCGTGTGTAATTTCCAGTTTGCATAGAGAATTATTTTGTATCTAAGTAAAATGGACATTTAATTTTACATCCAGGAGTTTGAATTAAGTTAAAGCTAGAAATGAATACATTACATGACTTTTGTAAAGATTTCTGCCCCAATTTGCTTTTTGAATCTGGGCGAGTCGACACTACTTGTCGAAAGTAAGAGCCAGTCTGCAGATTTTGGGCTGTCGCACATACTTTTTAAACTTTGTAACCATCTACAGTGTATGGCAAGTCTATGATGCCTGGTCTGTTTTAGGTTCATATAGTGTATTCCAGACTTTAGTTGAAGTTAGATAAGCTGCTTAAATGTTATCTTATGACTGATAAGTGTCTGATCTAAGACTTTACACTTTAGGTGGCAGTTGGATTTGCTGACTGTAAAGCTCTCAGAATTTTTGCATAATTTGGAGTTGTGATGCTTCACTTGTAGTTTCATTAAGCATATTATGAGCATAAATTTAATATGGCATTATGCCCACTCAAGCTGTTGATGTATGGCTGGAGTTGTAGCTGTAGATCAGGGCATAACAGAAGATGAATGCGAGGTGTACGGCAGTTGGCCAAGTTGATGCACTAGGCCAGGCACAGATGGCCAAACCCCTACAGAGTGTTTCCTGGTACAGGGCATTGCTCTGGCTGTCATGAGCTTTGTACAGGCCGGAGAATGCAGAGTTGACCGTGACCCCACCCACTGTGGAAGAGCTACACAACATCACCCTATAACCCTGCCGCACTCCACCCAGACCACGGCTTCGTCACCCTTTCCAGAGCATGCACAAGCTTGTGTGTGGGGATTGAGCGCGTGTCGGTGGGGCCACATGTGCCAAGCGCTCGAACACAGGAGTTTTTATCGCCGCACAGATGCAGCCATTCCGGTGGACAGCACATGGAGAAAAAAAAATCTGGCAAAAACTGGCATTACAGAGGCCCACCCTGCACAGATTTGCTGCTTATGTAAAATATGGCTGTTCTGTTTGCTGGCTTTTTCTGACAGCAGGACTATTGTAGTGATTACAGTTGACATTAAAGATGTATGAGTCAGACAAGAGAGGACTATTCAGATTTGCATAGGAGGTGACTTCTGTCACACTTCTGATTAAAACACAAATTCATGTTGTCATACAAATACGGCACATAATCTCAAATCCTGTTGAAGTCACAAGAGAGTTTTTTTTTCATAATGTTGAATCCCTCATCGCTTTCAAAGGACTCCAATTGGACCTCACAAAAACAAGCAATGGTTCTTTCAAATTTGTGGAATTGGGCTTGTTTGCACAGTTTGTCAGTACTTTTTGTTTTTGGCCTTCCTGAAGTTGCATTGTGTGGCATGACATAAATCAACCTTGATCACCCCTGTGCTGATAAAACTAAGACATTCCAGATTGTTCTTTCTTGTGGTTTAATGAAGCATTTGTTTATTTCAGCCAGAACTGCTCCCTCATGCAGTCTGGACAGCTGCTTTGAATCTAGACTTCTTGCAGCCAATTATTACACTTGAACCTTTGTAATGTGCCTCTGGGTTTTCGACCAAACAAGGGGAAAACCCAGAAAAGATCAAAGTGTTGGACCCAAAGGACACTGGGGGTCCCCTCATAACTGAATTATTTTAAAGAGCAGAGGGGGAACCCACAAAAAAATGCTCTTACAAAGCAATCCATGCAAAAATAAGACAGGTTTTCTGTATTGTACACATTTCATTTGTACGAAGGTTTTTTTTTTTGTACTATTATAGGTTTATTTTGAAATAGTTTTGTTTTTAGAGTAATATATATATAAATTTATATTTTCACATTTTTAATTACATTTTTAGTAAGCTTTTATGTTCTTGTCATTTTCAGTTAGTAATTTTAGTACTTATTTCAGTATGCTTCATTTAGTTCAGTTAGTCATTTCAAAATGCATGTTTAGTTTGTTTTTCTTGTAATATTTATAGTTTTTATTTCAGTTTTATTCCAATGAACAAATTGTAATTGAAGTTATAGTAAACAATAAAAACACTGATTCATGCATGTGCTCTGCCACGCTTAATTTGAACTCTTTGTTTAAGAGGCACTACTGGACAATGTTCTATTAGCCTGTCTGACTGTAATAGGATCTGTCACCCTCGCCAGCCACATGCACCCTCCTTCCATGCTCAGGATCGAGATTTTCTATTTTCTTTAGGGTTCACAATACTATCTTCCATTCCCCAGCTGTCAAACTCAACTGTCAGACTATTTGAGAGACAAAAAAAGAAACTAATGACAGTGTGGTCTACTCTAGGCAAGAAATGGATTGTGTATCATGTCAAAACACTGGCCCATTGAGGCTTATGTCAAAAACAAGTCTGGTTCCCATCACCGCACAACTGTAAAGGATTAGGGTCAGGGATGTGACAAGGCGTGTTATGACTGTAGTACTATAATCGGGCTAAAAGTGGCTTTTGGAGGAAAGAGTTAATACTCATGTAATGTCAGAGTAAAGTGTGAGAGTTAGACTACGCATTTTTTTGCCAATGATTTATGCAAATGATCTTTGATATTTAGCTGGGTCTACATGACATTATGACTTTGAAGTCTCTGAATACTGCAGCCAGTGACAACTCCAATTCAGCTGTACCATGACTAAAATCTACTAAATATAGACAGTGATAGTGAAATCTTTTTCAGTTAATGTTGGAAGTAATTAGCTGTAGTTATCAGTATATTTGAATGGTGAATTGGCGTAAGTGGTAAACTGGAACGGGCCGTGTGTTCAGAGGAGAGAAAGGCTGAACTGGGTTTGGCAGGACACTAGGGAATGTATTTGTATCTGCTCTCATTCTCTCTGACTGCAATGATGAGAGAACACTGTACAGTGGTTGCAATAACAGGATTATTCTCTCTTACACAGCATGTCGTTTATAGTAATATACATATGTGCATTTAATTTTATAAAGACCAAAGGTAAATGCATGTGAGACAAAAAAATGAACAAATATGCATAGGTACTGGCCATTATCTGTTATTAATATCTAATATTAAAGCAGTCTGTATTGGATATATCGGCTAATATTGGATGTTTAATTGTGCAGGCTCATTTACGTCTATTTTTATTTTAACTTTGCCATTATATGACGCTCACTTAAAGTTAATATTTAAAACACTAACTATTTTAAAAAATAGTGTTCAATTTAATCTTTAAGATCTCAAAATGAATAGCTGCTTTCAATACTTTGGATTATAATGTTCTGGTGTTTTAATACCCTTTTTAAATGAGCATTAAAAACTGGATTTTATTTAGGTGTTTTATTATATATATATATATATATATATATATATATATATATATATATATATATAATTTTTTTTTTTTTTTTTTTCACACAAATAAAAATATATAGTTTAAATATTAGCCATATACTGCAGTGTGGGCAGAATGTTATTACAGTTATTGACCAGAAACTTAATATAGGTTTTATCAACAAAAATAATCTGATGGACACTATTTACTTTCTAAATTAACAGAATTAAATGTAATAATTATACTTTGTGTGTCCCTGGTAGGATTGATCATGTTGTATAGAAAAATGTTTTCATCACAATGCAATAACTTTCTCTACATGTGAAATTATATTTTGTTTCTGTAATGTTGATTAGGTTGTGACATCACTAAGTTTGCAGTTAGGTAAAAAGTTTTAATTAATTAAATATTGGTAATTAAATATTAATGAATTAATTACCTACTTTCCACTATCCAATCAAATACCAATATATAAAACCAAGTGACATAGTATATTATTTGTTCCTGTGGCTCAGTGGCAGAGCATTGTATTAGCAGAGCAAATAGGTCGTGGGTTCAATTCCCAGGAAACACACATACTGGAAAAAAAAAATGGATCGCCTGAATGCACTGTAAGTCACTTTGGATAAAAGTGTCTGCCAAATGCATAAATGTGAATTATTTCTGCAGATACTTTTTCACTTTATATTATGAAAATTAAATGTTACAAATGCTGTTTCATGTTGTTTCAACTGTACTTTAGTTGTTTCTACCCCATAGGCATTCTTGTCCCATTTTTTTTATTTCCTGCTTCTCTCTTTTCTCTTCATTTTCTTATCTCTTTTTCTTGTCTAATCCCCTCTGGCTCTTTGTAGTAGGATTTATATTAGTGAGGCTCATTAGGGAGAGTTTTCCGAATAAACTGCTGCAGGGTCGGAGGGGAATTTTGGTTATAATAATAACACATTATCAGATTAATGAGCGAGACCGATGTCTAGTGGCCAGCTGCACTGGTATCTAGCAGTGGCTGGCTGCTCATTCCTCTCTGCCTCCACCCTCCTTCTGAAGACAGGCGGGCCGGTTCTGATTTAAGGCTCAGAGGACAGGCGGAGCGCCATGGTGCAGCTGGCTACAACTCTGAGCTGCGACGTCTCCCTCTCCTCATCAGCCAGAATACAAATCAGCCAAGAACACAGCTGAGGAACACAAGCAGTTGACAGAAGTGAACCGAATATTCAGGGAAAAAAAGAGGCATTTGTGTACAGGATGTCTTAAACTCCGACTTGTATTGAGTTGGCGGAAGCTGTGGTTTATCCTCCATCTGTGTGTGTCTGTGCCTCTGCTCTTGTTCTCAAGGCGGTAGTGGATCAAGGTTTGGCCAGCTTCTGGTCTCTCCCCCTGCAGTCTCTAAGAGAAATGTGTTTTGGATCCAGTGCGGTTTAGATATCCAATAAAACTCAAGCTGAGTTTTGACCCTACTTCACTCTTTTTCTTTTCAAATTTTTTTTTTTTTCAGTTTTTCATCTTCTATTTTTTTATTTGTTTTTATGTATACATTATGTACATTGGATATAGAATTTTTCATGGTTATCGACCATAAAGTGTCAGTGAGTGTTCCCTTTAATTTTTTTTTCTTGCTGAGCAGAACTTTTCTCTATTCGGCTGACATAATGTGCTATTTATGATTTGACCCTGAATATAATTCAATGATGCACATATATATATATATAGTAACACAGACCAGTTCAATTCTCTATAATAACAGAAGGTTTTGTTGCCATTTTGTTTTATTACTGTTCTGTGCCGCTATTTCCATCACTTAATTAAGCCACTCTTCTTTAAAATGTCATTCCGTTGCCTCATCCGCAACCATTGCAGTATTCAACTTCATTATCAATCATTTTCTGTAAACCACATTCACTGGATTTAGCTCTATAGGGACATCCATGTTTTTTAACTGCATTAAGGCCATAACCAGACACTGCAGCTGTTACTCCGTTAAGTTCCATAGAAAATTGGTCACGAAATAAGCCTCACGACAGCACTGCCCACTCCACAGTGTCCTTCTGAACAAACACGCTCTGGCCCAAATGGCAAAGTTTATCTTCACTTTTGTTTTCCTTCATTCACACTCTGCTATCCTGCTTCATAGCGTCTTCTCCCGAGGGGCCAGGCATGTGCTGGTCACTGTTATTGACGCTGTGACTCTCTTCCTGCCCCACCAATTACTGCTGTGAGGGAGTTTTCATGTTTTTAAACTTTTTGATAGCAAGGACCCCCAAATATGATGCTCTTCTTCCAAAAATATAAAGGCAGCTTTATAATTTTATGTATAAAGGCTGATTGGTAAAGTGTGTGAAAAAGATTTAGCTTGATTTTATATTCCAAATTGTTGTTGAAGCCAAAGCAAATGAAGGTTAATAATTATTATATATTTTTATCAAATATATTAATATAAAGAACATATTTTAAATATATTTAAAAAAATATATTTCTTTATTATTTTTTAAAACAAAAAGTGTAGATATTGTATCACTTATTGTCTGTACACACATATTCAGGGCTCAACTTTAATGCTTTTTAGGTGACGGTAGCATAAATGTTTTTACACTGGAATCACAATAGCGGGAAACAGTGTATTACACACCCAGTGTGCACAACCATACCGCTTTTGCAATGTACCTTATTTCATCCCCTTTTTTTGAATGCAGACAGTTGTTCATTTAATGCATCATAAATGCTCTGTGATGTCTGGTTAAGTTTTTGTGTCCTCAGTTCAGCTTTAGTCAGTGTCATCAGTTTTGACTCTGCTTCCTTCTTCAATACAAAGTACCCGATACCCACACACCTCTGCTCAAATACTGTGCATTCTCCACTGGCTGCAGTTGTGTGGTCTAATAGGAAAGATCTCCCTTAGCGAGGCGTGAAATATTCTTGCTGATATGGGAAAAGAGAAGGAGTGAGTGAGCGAGGGAGGGAGGGTGAAATGGAGGAGGGGAACAGCGCTCAAGGTGACCTTGCGTGTAGACACAGAACAAGAGATGATGTTTGATGTCATCGTATCCTGGAAGCTCAACCCACTGAAAATGTCTCCCACAGCCATCTAGGAACCAACCAGCTTGCTAAACGCATCATTCTAATATGATGAACCGTAAGGACAACACAAAAACCTTCACCGAGTAAAGTAACGTGATTACACCGAGTGAATTGAATTATGCTCCGAGGTAAAATGGCTTCAGCTGAGAGTACAATAAACATAATCAAATACAATTTGATGTGGCTTAAATTCAGAAAACCTTGAAAAGCAGCCAGTACCGTCAAAATATAATCAGCTGATATTGGGTCGGGGGAAAGGGCTTGTTCCCTGGTGTTGTTGCGTATGGTTATTGTCTCTGACTTCAAACCATAAATAATCTCTCCAGGTCTTTTTGGGATCTTAGTCGAAAAGTATTAGTCTTGCTTGCTTCTTTTATTTCACCTGGCATTTTCCATTAAATGGCTAACAACTTGTTACTAAAAAGAAAACCAGTTGGATTTGTTCAAAGAAAGTGTATTGGGGTTGGAAAGACTTCTTTTTTTTTTTCTAGACGCCCCCCAGTTGAGACCTAGCGGCTGTGTGGTGTTCTCTCAGATAGCTTTGGCCCGGCTTTGAACCTTCACTTCTTCATCTGTGTTTCAGTTTCCTCCCTTTTGACACTCAGTAACATTTTCTCTTCAGGGCTGTTCCATCCTGCTGGTAGACTGTCAGTCAGACCACACAGCTTTTTACTGTGACCTTCTGTGTGTGTGTGTGTGTGTGTGTATGGGTGGGTGTATGGTTTCTGTATAGCAATGGTACCGGTATTCTCTTTGTAAATTCAAAGAATGGGAAAGGCTTTATCTTACCCACACTAAATAGAAATATTCCACTGAAATTGTGCATTGTTAATTGAGTCCTTTATGGCAGCATTTTTATTCAGCTTCTTTATTTCAGTAATGGAGCTATGATTAGTTAGCATATTGTACTCATGTAGCCATCACATGTTGAATCTAGCATAATTTCCTGATCCCATTCCACTCTTTTCTCCCATTCCCAATCACTTAAAGGCAAAAAGACCAAAAATAAACTAGAAAAAGAAATCTAGATGACTCATTTTATAGGTATATGGTTAAATTATGGGTTATAGCAGACAGTATAATGTTTTATGTGATATTTGTATTGTTCCCAAGCACAATGCCGAATGAGAGACTTATTTTACATTTGTTTCTCCATTCTACCCAAAAAACCAGCATCACAAATCTTCGGTTTTATATGTAAGCTTTGGCTCCAGATTGGAGCAATTACCAGGACGTGGCCCCCTATATCATACACACTACGACACACACTCCACCACTTACCGTGTGCCAATGTGGCCACCCAGAGCTATTTAAACTTCCTAATTATAAGGCAGATTACTGACCCAAGAGAGCTCTAATTATTGGTGCTAATTTTGGGTCATCAGACACCATTTTGACGTGATTGTGGTAACTGTGTTAAATGTTAGAATGTTGCATTGTGGCTCTACAGTAAAACCTAATCTGCTGCTTTGCTGTCTACAATACTACATCTGCCTTTTAAGGCAGCATACTAACTGAAATGGTATCTCATAAGTGATTGTGAAATGCTCAACGTGGGAAATAACTTATGGGAAAGACACAAGTACCTAGCAACATTATTACAATCTTTTTTTTTTTTTGGATTGAATTACTTTAATTTATACTTTTTGGTATTGAATGAAATATATCTATTCATAAACGTGGATGAATTGTTGGCCAGAGCATTCTGTGATTATGTTTTAAGAGTACATGCAATGCTGTTTTTTTTTTTGTTGTTGTCCAAAGTTCGAAAATGGAGTAATGGATACTGAAATACAGAAAACATTGTAATAATATTTCACAATATTGCAGTATTTGCTGCACTTTGGATCAAATAAATGCAGAGTTGGGGAGCATAAGAGATTGCTTTCAAAAAATAGTATCTCCAAACTTTTGAACGGTAGTATATTAGTTTTCATATTTACTTTGGCCTTTTTTAGAGTAAGTTCTTGATTAAAAAAATGTCCACTGCCCTGACATGAGGCTTCATGCCACTGTCAAACATTGTGTTCCTCTCCACCAGGACTTTAATGGGCAAAAACCGCTAACCAAATCATTGTGTTTGTGATAAATTGCCTTGATTAGTACATTACTGAATGTTTGTAGATATTGATCAGTACTGGATTTGTGTGCTTTTAACTGATCTTTTTTTTTTTCTGGGAGCCAAGTCATAATTTAGTCTGCGTTGCAGTTTGGTGAGGAATCATATCAGCCGTGCACTTCAGAAGTCTCACACAGACACATGTAACTTGAATCAGACACTGGATTAATATCACAAAGAAAACACATTCTCAGTTGGGACTAGATACCTTCCGACATGTTATGCTTTCCATGAGCTCAGCAAGTTTTAAATAGCCCTTCCAGTCTTTTTAAAGGGATAAGAGTTTAAGATGGCTTATGAAAATAACTCTCAAGGAACTTTTTAAGATATCTGAAGTCAAGGCTTATGCCCTTTTCTGTGTGTTTAACGCTGCAGTTATATTACAAGCTCAGATATCCAAGTACTGTAATTTGTGCTTGGAACATTTAACCACCATTATCATTTCAGGAATTATATTTATTTTCAAGGTTGGATTTAAAAGTTTCATTATTAAGTTAGTGCTAATGTCAAAATGCAGTCCTTGCTTTTTGTGTAGCTCATTTAATTTATATTGACATGCAGGTTTTTATATCCATAGCCAGACGCCTTAACTG
Organism: Carassius auratus; assembly: GCF_003368295.1. NCBI lineage: Eukaryota > Metazoa > Chordata > Actinopteri > Cypriniformes > Cyprinidae > Carassius > Carassius auratus. Next base: position 15,177,126 of record NC_039288.1, on the reverse strand, counting down.
TCGATAGCCCATTAACTGATTTTTTGATGCATGTAGACTTCTGTTCAAGCCTTTTGCTGCTGTATGAGCCGTAAATGACAAAATTTTGTACTCGGGATTTCAGAAGTTAAAGAGGGTGTGACAAATGTGACAACTGCACTTATCTATCAGACAGGATTTTCCCAGGTCATGCTTTTACAGTGCTGTGTTGATGCTAGATGGGAAGTTAATTGTTTAGGCCTGTTCACATTTTGGTCCATACCTGTGGCCATATAGTGTATGCTGTATGTGCACTAATTCTCAAACGTTTGGGGTCAGTAAGATTTTTCTTTTTTTAAAGATATTAATGTAACAGCAAGGACTCATTCAGTTGTTCAAATTTGACAGTAAAGATATTCTTAATGTTACAAAATATTTTTATTTAAAATAAATGCTCTGAAAATTGGTAATGAAAAGAAATACCACCACAGGAATAAATTACATTAATATATTAAACTAGAAAACACCAGTTAAAAATTGTAATAATATTTCACAATATTACTGTTTTACTGTTTTTTTTTTAATCAAATAAATGCATGTTTTTTCTTACCAACCCCAAAGTTTTGAAAGGCTGTTTGTGTGTGTGTGTGTGTTTGTGCATGGGTCAATAATGTCTAAAACATCATTGCTGTGAGCTATTAAGAGGGAAAGACAAAGATAGACGGGGATGCCGAGGACTGGAGATACAGAGACACACGCTCTGCAGGGGTCGACTGCTGGAGCCTTTCCTGTCTCTCTCTCTCTCTCTCTCTCTCTCTCTGTCTCTCCCAGGGATGGGAGAAGTAATAAGCTTCAGGAGTGGCACGGTGCCCTAAGGAAAGCAGGAGCTACATACAGCCTGTCAGAACACTCAGGATTTATGATGGTTATTAAATAATTCAATTATAAACCTGTTGGTGGTGTGAGTGCGTGAGTGTTTGTGTTGCACCTATAGTGTAGTGTGTGTTTATAGGTGTGCTTTATTGCACATGAGAAGGTGTGTGTAGTACGTGAAAATGAGAGTTTGTGTGTTAGTGTGTTGATGCCATTTGACAGCTCTCTTCTCACCTTGATAAACTGTTCTAGGAGTTGACCAATCACAGCAGCTGTACAACATACTCTCTCACATGGCCTTCTCACGACTTCATTCTGTCCCAAATTACCCCCCAAAAAAAATCTAAATTATTTTTTTATTCAGAAATGCTTTAAATTTTGAATGCATTTTTAAATACTTTAATAAATAGGTAAAAAAAAAATTGCCATGTTGTTAATCCATTTACATTTTTTGATGGAAATTAACCTAATAATTTACTTGTGTTCTTTGCATATATAACTGGGATAGGAAGCTTTTTACAAAATCTGATTCTTTCATCTCCGATTTAATGCTCTTAAAACACACATACACATTTCTCCTTGTCCTGTCGTCTCTAGATCGTCTCTCATTAGAAGGTGTTGAGACATAGAGGAGGAGACGCTGATGAGGAGACCAGGTTTAGCTGGGAACATGTTGATGGATTGTGTTGTTTTAAGAGGCGTGAAAGAGTTAGTGCTTTGGGTGGAGGGGAACAGAAGAGAGAGAATGAAAATAGGTCAACAGTGAGATATTGAAGCTTGAACTAAGAGTTTCTGTCATTTGAATCAATGCAACAAATGGTGACTTGCTGTCCCAAACTGCTTGTTTAGATAAACTCTGTGATCCCTGACACTCAGACCACCGCCCTCTTCATACCTGGTAGTTAAGGGGCAGGGCAAAATAAGGTTGTGAGTTGTCTTGTTTTAATGGGCAGCCTTGTGTCTGGAGTCTGGAAGCCTCTGCAGACAGCCGGAGCCCAGGGGGACGAAGATGGGAGGGCATTGGTGGGAATGTAAAGATGTAGACAAGGAAGACTGAACTTGTTTTGGGAGAGGAGGAGAAATGGAGTGTGAACACGTGTTGGGTTCCCACACTCTCTTCCTTCTCTTTTTTTTTAATGCTCATTTTTCGTTGGGTCAGTGATTAAAGATTGTGATATTCCTTCCTTCCACACACACACACACACACACTTACAATTAATTCTGGCATGACTGGGTACCCTGTGTTTCAGAAACCCACTATGGCCACACCACTCCGTCACATTTGATTGGTCAACTGAAGAGAGCATGAGGTCACATGAACACCCTAAATCCCTCTAGAACTTTTGTTAAGCTACATTAGCAAATCATTGCTTTTTAATGAGTTCCTTTTGACTTTTTTTTGTTTTGTCAACTTTTTGAGAGCAGATATTTAGAAAAGCCTCTGTGAGAGCGATATTTTAAACTTGCATACTCTGGCACATCCAGTTTATGACTGTATTGTACAAGAAAAGAAGACAACTGAAATGATTTGATTTAGCTATGCACTGAATAATTCCAAACTCTCAGGAGCCAGTGCAAAAAACAGTTGAGCGAAACTGTTCTTATTCGCCAACCAAGCACAATTCAGTTTAACTGTTGGCTCAGTTCATATTTTTTTGTTATATTTTAACAACTTCTGCCACATAATCACTATTATGTTATGTATCATTATTATGTTATTTTGTGTTAATGTTTATGGATGTTATAGCGTTAATAGCACTGACATTGTACAATGGAACATATTACCTTTGTCTTCATCGAAAGCTCTGTAAACTTTACTCAGATGCTGTTTGCAATAGATATTTTGTTAGAGCATGGCTAAAGGTATATCGATTTGTTTTGGAATATTATGATGCTGATTGATAGCTCAGTAGCACAAGCCAAAGCCCTGCTGTCTCATTAGGGCTTGCCGAGCGGCCCATTAGTTGTCTCTGTTGTGTCTTAAATAGATGGATGTATACGGTATGGCTTTAGGCTCATGTATCAGGGTGGGTTTTTGGTGTCTGATGGATAGGCTGTTCATTAATCATTGATGGGTGTTGGTTAGGGTTGTACGTCCATCTTACACACAGACACACACACACTGAGCTTACAAGTTGTACATAAGCAAGCGGCCACCGCTCAAGGCCGTCCTTATTCAGACATACCCAGAAACTCATGCAAATGTAATGGGGCAGCTGAAACTGTGAAAAGCATGATCAATACTTTGCAGTTTACAGTAGGCCCTCATACATTGCCTCTTCAGATTGCACTTTATTTATTTCTTTAAATAGCTCCATCATGTAAACTGGTGTCAGTATGACTTTTGTCTGTTCTGTGGAAAGCAAATAATTTTTTTGAGCAATGTCCTGGCTTCACTTTATAATAAATTAAATTAATGCATTTAGCAGATGCTTTTATCCAAAGTGACTTGCATTGCATTCAGGCTAACAATTTTCTCCTAACATGTGTTCACTGGGATTCGAACCCACAACCTTTCTTTGTAAGTCTTATGATAACATTGTATAAAGTTTTATGACATGATTATTTTATGAGGACATTTGTGCATTTTGAGGGAGAGAGAGGATCCTGTACAGTACTGCTGAATCACTCATACTGTTTGTGAAATTGCATCTCACAGAAAGTTTTAAAATGATTGAACTGCTCTGATAATCTGTTGGAATTCAACCTACATGCTGTGGTATAAAAATGTTTGCAAGAATTTCTTGCATTATAAACGCAAAACTCGCAAGAATGTGCAGAGTAATGTACAATACCCGCGCTGAAATTCAGGGCCATCTTAACCAAGTAAGCAAAAACTAAATTGCAGTAGCCTATTTACAGATTAAACTGACCTGCACTTGAAAACCTGAACAGATCAGTAGTTTTGCCGCTCTGCTTGAATTCAGTGCATCAGTCGTTCAAGTTGTTTTCAGTCCTTTTATGGACATTTCTCCTGAAGTCCTTTCTTCAGCCAGAGAAGGAAAACTACATGCCAACCTGGAGTGATATTGGTTGAGTGAAGTACTGACAGCATGATGGCTTAGTAACACATCCATCATCAGTGCCTACACTCTACTGTATGTGCGTCAAAACCATCTGTCTATGGTATTTAGTAGAGATACCATTGTGTGTATTGTGCTTGTCCTTCCACCTTTTTGCTCTCAGTACCCTTAATGAGATCTTTGTGGAGGGTGACCAGTGCTGTTGGGGATAATTCTCTGGAAATGATGCTATTGTATAGCATTTGTGTTAGCTATGATATACATCTGAAAGTGGCTGCATTTCAATTGTGTTTCAGCCGAAAGTGGTCTGTGTTAATTCTCGTGTGTGTTGATCTGTTGGAGAGCCTATCGTGGCTTGAGGGTTGTGTTGAAGTCTCAGGGGAATCAGCCACATTCAATTTGTAGTATTGAATGGCAGCTTCTGTGAATCCTTCTCCAAATTTATTGATTTTTCTTAGTGTCTCATATCACAATGATGACCTAACATGGCCTTCTTTTGTTCTTTTAGGATGACACATGCTGCATTTTGCCCCTCTTTCTCTCTCTTTCCATCCCTTTCTCTTTTTTTATTCTTTCTTTTCTCTTTCTTGGTCTTCAGCACAGTTTTTTTTTTTCTTTTGGTGATCTACCCCTATGCTTGGTGTTCATGATTTACAAACTGGGTTATTTCCTTTGATCGTGCAGGGTCATATCCATCTCATTGCCATCATTAGGCATGTGTTTTTGTACATTTGTGAAAACCTTATATCCATCACTTTGACCTTGATGTGTGTTATAAATTCTGTTTGTGCTCTTGATGTACTGTATTGTGTGTGGTAGCCATGTGCATGTTAGGTAGTTGTATTAGTTGGTGGTGCGGTACTCCAGAGGTTTTGTAGCACCACCTCCCCATTATCCCTTTCTCTTGTATTCCCCTCCCCCAACCCACCTTCAGCTCTCTCATCTCAGGCCTAGACCCCCTAGCATGCACACGGAGGTCTTTTACTCATCGTTTTAGGACACTTGCTCTACTGGAAAATCTCCTTTGTTTGAGGCCCCGTCCACACGGAGAAGGAGCTTACCCCAATCCGATCTTTTTTTTTCCTCTTCTCAAGAAATATCCGCATCCACACGAAACCGCAAAATGATGTAGTATACATGCCAGACCAGTATATGGCGCTGTAATTCTGACACAGAGATACACTAAAAACAGAGAAGAAGACTTGGACTATGTTCATAAACCTTGCGAGTGGTACACAATCGAACATGGAATAATACATTTATTAATCTGTGTTAATGTTAGTTAATAAAAAGACAATCGTTCAGTGTTTTTGTTGCTGTTACGTGACGTAGAGGTGTTTGGCTAGGGGGGAGACGTGGGCTGATGATGTCATCGTTTCTGAAAATATACGGATTAGCCATCCAGACGAAAATGCAAAGATGGCGTTTTCAAATTTATCCACTTTGGGACCCGGTTTCAAAAAATAGCGGTTTCACCTCACGAAAACGGCGGATGCGTGTGGACGAAATGCTTATCCGATGAAAAATTTCTACGTATTCAAAGGAAAGAGGTCTCCGTTTGGACGGGGCCTGACAGAGGCCTGGCTCTGCAAGCAGAGAACAGAAAAGAACAGCATTTATTTGAAATAATTTAACATTATTTATGTTTACTGTCACTTTTGACCCATTGAATGTGTCCTTGCTGCATAAAAGTATTAATTAAAAAAAATTACAAATCCTACAGACCCCAAACAGTGTATTGTAAATTATTTATATGAAGAAACATTTGTCACAGTGGAATTTGGAATGTTGGAAGAATGAGAATGTTCACAGGAATGAGAACTTGGTGTTCTCCTTGACAATTTTCTAGATATTTGTTAGAGTTTATGTAGATTAGATCTGCTGTCTCCACCATAGGTGGAGCATATGTAAGGCTGGGCAAGGCTTAGACTTCCCCTGGCCAGGGTCAGAAATTAATATTAAAATTTAAATTAGCTTATAAATGCAATGACAAATCAGAAGTGTTCAGATTACTCATCACAGTAATGTAATGAATTTAGTTCATTGTGCACGCGCTGACTGAATTCTGATCTCCCATGAATTCTTTCATCATAACAAGGTAGAGATTTGCGTGCAATGTAAGTCAGAGATTCATTTCACACTGTAGACAGCTTCATTGATAATGGGAGTTTTTTGAGAGTGCTTAAACTCTTGACTTAAGTCAATGATAATATTCTTTGATAATATAAATGTTATTGCTCACTTTAAATGTTATTGCTTTCTGTATATTATTTATTCAATGTTTGAATAACCGTGGAAATGAAAAAATTGTAATTGTTAACTTTCAATGTTTTTATTCAATTATGATCACATTATATACAAATTCAGATGGATTAAAACATTTTGTGACATGACACATAACTGGTACTAATGGAAGCCTGTTTCTGCCACTGGATAATAGTAATAAAAAAAATTATATATTATAATTAAAACATTTTAGTGGCAGAAATGGGATTCCACAAGGTACATGCCTAAAAAGATGGGTTTATGACATGCCTGTTAATAGATTTCAGTAACATTATGCAAATTTTAGCCTTACCCTAGAGTTAATTCACCCTCCACCTATGGTCTCCACTGTTTGAATCCACTCTGAGGTGTTGTAAAAGCATCTGTTTCAAGGATGGTCCCTCTGTTCTGGATGGGGTTGCTTATTTATACACACTCAAACAGTCACACACAGATACACACACAGCAAAAGAATGAAGCAGTGCTAGTGATGTTAACAAGACGTTTTAGGAATTATTTAACTGACCTAAAAAAAAAATAATAATAATTTATTCACCCTCATGTTGTTCTAAACCAATTCAATTTTATTTCTTCCATGAAACAAAAAGGAGATGTTTCCAGAATGTTTCTTCACACTAACTTATTATATGGCTTCAGAATGCTTTATGACATTTCTGAAGCTTGACCGTTCCTGATCACCATTCACTTACATGGTATGGAAAAGAGTAGCGATGAATAAAATGAGGGCCAGTAAATAAAGACAGAATGTAGCGTGTGTGTGTAAGAGAGTAAAAAACAGAAAGAGACAGATGGAGAAGGTTTTATTGAGGCTATATCTTTGTTTTATGGCTGGGTTTAAATGAATTATACAATTTTAAGGTGGTAGTCTTTAGTCTAGGAGTCTCTCAGAATCTCTCAGTTATAGCTGGGAGTGAAACTGGGAGAGTTGCGTTAATCCTTTGATTCCCCATGCTCGACTCAAAAGTCAGCCGAGAGGTTTTCACTTTAAATGTGCTCTTCTAACCCAAATTGAATATATTAACTCCTCCCAAAGGAGCAAGAAGGAAAGATCTTGTCTCCAGAGCAGCTGGAGAATGTAATATGTGTTACAGTGGTACATATCTTTAGATCTCACCATGCTCAGTTGTTTTGACTGGAGCCCGACCAATATCGTTTTTTTGAGGGCAGATATTGATATTAGGGAGTAAAAAAAGGCAGATATACCGGCCGACATTCTTTGTGTATATTGGTACAGTACCAGTGAAAAATTTGGACACTTTACCATACGTGTGTCCAAACTTTTGACTGGTATTAGGATTTTTAAATACGAGGTCCTGACAGCGACCGGTAATACCCACACCTTGCGCAGCTGTACCTGAGTGTCCCTGGGACATCAGTGTGATTGGAACACGTCTTCTCAACAGCTGGACATACAGTGAAAAAAAAAATGCTCTGCTCTGGACCCCAAAATGTTAATCAACTTGTTTTCCTGTCCAATAAATTTGTAATGGTCCTAGCCTTTTCGTGCATTTCCTTAATTCTGCCTAGTGCCGCCTAGCCTAAGTGTCGGTTACGTTCAATAAAAAAACACAAGTCCATTTAAAGTTTTGTTTTTTAACAGTTGTTTGAAATGTATTGAATCATTATTTAAAATAATCTTGGACATTTTTGAATTGCCTAAATCATAAATGCAGCTGGGTTGAAGCCTGCGGTGATGTTTTTCTTTTGTTATGGCAGCCGTCCCCTCTGCATATACATTTTTTCGAGAATGTTTCACTCCTGTTGCTGTTCTGCACGAAACTTCATGCCAATAAATAAGAAATATTGCTGACTTGTGCGTTTCCAGCGCTATTCGTCCATTATTTGATGTTGAAAAAGGAAACGTTTTTTTTAGACATGGAAAATCGATTTTACAATGTTTTCAATGAACACTTATGTCTTAAAAATCAAAAATGATTTTTTTACAAAAGTGACAGCCCTAATGCATAAACACATTTTTTGTAATGATCACTCAAATGCGGTGATGAAACACTTATAATGACGTGACAAAGATATGTATTTAACTATGCACTCTTTATCCAAAATGAGTCTGAGAGCAGTGCACTGAACAGTATAATTTAAGTTTATTCAACTTTATTTTAATTGTATTCCATTTAAGTTTATTGCACTTAGGAACATTCATTCAGGGATTTGCACTATGCCACTGTCTTCACACACATGAAACCTACTAGAGAAGTGTGATTTATATTATATCTCTGTAAATAAATACTGTTTAAATTCATGTCTCATGCACCTTAATGCTCTTTGAATGTAACATGAAAGGGTTGGCTCGTGTCAGTATCTCACAGCTGTGGATCTCAACCAAATTTGGGGGATTCCTTCCGCTAGAGGAGCCCTATCAAATGGAGCTCTCCGCATGTCAGTAGCCCACCAGGAATGCCAGATCAGTCACTGGATTATCAGCATGGACTTGCGCAGCTTGTTAGTTGACAACGGCTCTGTGTAGTAACTGCTGCTCTATGTGAAATCACGCACGTGTTGGAATTTACTGCTGATTAGAGAACCGGCTTTACCGACAAGATGCACATTAATTATTGGCTGATATTTATCGTGCATCCCTAGTAGGGCTGGGTGATATATCGAATATTTTTGACGACGATTTAAAATTTGAAAATATATGGAATATTGAATATTTCAAATTCATGCATAGTTTCCCAAAAGAACTTGCCAAACGTACAAAAAGGAACATGTAACTGTGGACTGCTCTACACCCCTCTACTACAAGAGCTTTCATGAGAGCAGTTGCCAGATAACAAGAGCTTAAAATCCCTGAATCAGAGCGTCGCTGTTACAAGGATATATTTTCTGTCCGGTGTTTATTTATTTTAAGCAATCTGGCAACCATGCGCACATGCTCACTCCTCTTTGCGGAAGCACCGCCGCCGATGATCTGAAAACACTAACAAGCTGGAGTTTAGTGATCTAATGAAAGATCAGATAGCGACTGTATTGTTGCGATCTCCACCGCTGACTGCTTAAATTGGCTGTTTAATCTAAATAGTTTCTGTTGTTTTCTTTAATGGGCAAAAGAAAATCATGTTTTTTAAAATTATTTAAATACAAATGCAAACATAATGAGATATATATCGAATATTGTACACATTTTGACGATATCAAGAGATAATAATTTTTTTATATATATATCACTCAGCCCTAATCCCTAGTAGATACACCACTCATGAGCCACAGGATAGATTTTTAATCCTTCTACTCATCTACTACAGAAAGAATACAGAGATAGGAAGTGGTCTGAGAGACAAAGAGCACTGAGGTGGAAAAGAGCATGTGGTTTTCCAGTGCTAATGTTCAGGGCTGACTCAGCTTTTTCAGACTTCTCCTTTGTGACCTGCACCGAGAGCCATATGCCGTTTGAAACTCGAGATACATGAGCACACAACAGGCCACCTTTAACCTTGCTCCCTACCATTGACCCCACACACCCCTGTACAATTCTTTAGCTATTTTTGACACACTTGTTTGATGACACAAGTGGTGGATGAAAGAAACCGTGAAGGCTTGGAATAGATTTAACACCATAATGGGCACTGATCTGAGATTTATTTTTTTCTAATAAATCATCTATAACATGATCTTCTGCATTCTATATCTTTCCTCAGATGAGAAGGAACATTTTATGAAAGTTAAATAATGACTGTAAAACACAAGGTAATGCATAGACATTTTAATGACCTTCCGTTCCAGATCTAGGATATCACGTAGTACTGATGCATTAGGGGGAAGCAGTCATGTGTTTAAGAGCATCTTGAAGATTTAGAGCTCCAGGATAACCTTAGCTTTCCTCTACAACCTCCTGGGGATGCTTGGTACAATGTGTTTTCAAATGCACCATTTCTATTGGTTAAGAAAACAGGACAACAGTAGATAAAGAAAACTCTGTTACTAAATTGGTAGTGTTTGTTAATGACAGGCTGCAGGTACATCGTGACCAGGGATGTCTGATTCATAAACAAATGACTCTTGTGAACTCATTCTTTTTTGTCTATCAAAAACCTCCAGAAACATTTCACAAGCTGGTGACTCCTGTGAACTGGTTCTTTTTAGTGAGTAATGAAAATAAAGCACAACCAGTATAATTTGATTCATAGACAAATGACACTTAAGAACCATTTTTTTGTGAATCTTGTTAACTGTGAAATCAGTTACCTAGAGCATGACCAGTGTAATCCAGTTCACAAACAGTTGAGTCTTTTTCAGTAAATCAGAAACATGTATCGCAACCAGTGTAGCCCAATTTACAGAAAATGACTCTTATGAACATTTTATTCTTGGTAAATCAAAATATAGCAGTGCAACCTGTGTAATCCGATTAACAATGAAATGACTATTATAAACTGGTTGTTTTTAAGCAGAAATGTATAGTGTAATCCGTGTCTCAATGAAACTTATCACTTTAAACTTTTTTTTTTAATCAAAAACACACAGCACAACCAGTGAAACAAGACTCACAAGCAACTGACTCTTGTGAACTGGTTTTGTGAATCAAAGTCATACAGCCTACCAGTTAGTGTTAATTTCGTCAGACAGGAAGAGACAAAATATTTTGTCAACAACCTTTTTTTTCATGACTAAGACAAGACGATGACAAGACTGCACCACTGTTCAAAAACGCTGACTAAGACTAAATTAACATGCATTATTGTTGACGAAAAAAGACTAGATGAAAATATTTTGTATAAAATAAGTAAGATAAAATCTCTCTTCATTTTCGTCTTCAATCGTCTCTGCTTTTTCATCAGCTGTTACGCCTTTAAAATATTCAAAATTAGTTCGCGGGTTCGCGCTGTTGCTCAAGTTACAGGTCTCATACTCCTGTTGCTGCCAGCCTGTGGCCGCAACACGAAACTGCTGAACACACAACACACGAAGCAAACACGAGTGACGAGTGCCGACGACATGCTAGGACGAAGGAAGAGGCTCGATATCTGTGTGTTATAGTTTGCAGCAGTCTGTTATCAAGAAATAAAATAGTGTGTGCGTAGAAAGAATTCATCCACACGCCACTCAAAAAAATTTAAATTAAATTAAATAAAAATCCTGAGCGTAAGACAACCGTCTAGACAGGCTTTTTGTGTTAAATTATATTTCCTGTCGCTGCACAGTCTCTTTTATTGTACATGACAGCTTATGTCCCGATGACCAGTCTTTGCATTATGATTAAAAGCAGTATCAATAAAGTAAAAAAAAATGTGATCAGGTTAATCTTTTGTGAATGTGTCTCTTAAATCAGAAATTGAAAATCAGACACATTTAACATTTGCATTCAACAAAAATCATTCAACAAGTGTATTTTGTCAGGTAATTATGACATTTAACCAATGTTTGAGATCTATGAAACACTTTTTGTTAAATGTTTTGTTTAAATGTTTATCAGTAATAATCTCAGTAATAATGTGTTATTTTTAAAAAAAGACTACAATTTTTGATTAAAACTAGACTAAAGTTAAAAGACTTTTAGTCAACTAAAACTTGACTAAGATACCTTGAGTTTACTTTTGTCTAAAACTAGACTATAATGACGATACTTTTAGTCGATTAAAACTTGACTAACAAAAAAAGATATGTGAATGACTAAATATGACTAAAACTAACAAGGACATTTGGCACAAGACTAAGACTAAATTAAAAATAGGTGACGAAATTAACATTACTACCAGTGTAGTCTCATTTACAAATGACTTTTTTAAACTGGTTCTTTTTTTAGTGAATCAAGCACCACTTAAATATTAATCAGAAATCTAAATGATAACAAATACTGTCATTAGCTCCTTTATGTAATGTATACCAGCCATCTCTGGTCATGCTCTTCAATAAGGCCTGACGGCATAATTGCCCACTTGTTTCAAAGATTTCAATTGTTGTCGAATTCGTAACAAGTTGCAGAGTATCAAAGTCATTCTGATGACAGGACTTGTTAATTAATGGAGTCATTAGAAGAGTCTACTGAGATAAGCATGTTTTTGCATCTACAGTGATCAAACAGTTGGCAGGAAGTCGCCTTACTGGGCCACCCGCTGTCTGCTGTGTGGTTCTAGGGGGGATATAAACCATGTGGAGCTGGTAAATTTGACATGAGTGCAAATTGTGTAAAGCTGAAATCAATTGTGACATAATTGTAGTTGTTATCATCCAGATTCTCTGCCAAGCCAGACAAATCTTTGAAACGGATGCTATTTTTTTCATATTTAGCACTCTCTCTTTATCTCTGTTTTTGTTTTCTCTTCAACTGGAATGAAGAGTCAAAAAGGTAGATTGGAAAAACAGAAAAACCATTGGGATGAGAGCTAGATAAGACGGTCCCTGTTGTGCTTGCTTTTTAGCCGCATCTGGGAGTTTCCTCTGACTTAACTGAATTAGTCATGATTCAATCAAAGGGAACAATTTCTGACGACTTCAATCTCTCTCAGTCTGTTCTGCAACAGCACCTCTCTCCTCAAGAAAGCACAGCAAACATATTTCTAGGGTTACATAACAGGACTTTGGCAGTTATATAGACGTCAATTCAGCCAGACAGCATTCAATTGTTTTGTCATTTAATACTATATTTTTCAAATCACTTTTAAAGACTTGAATGTTTGGAAATGGAAGTGTAACCGATCTCAGATTGTTGGAAAAATGGGACAAAAGTGCTTGCTAACATACACTTAAACATACAGTGGGAGAGGAAGGATTTGGGGTGAATTTGTGGCATCATTGTATATACATTTTAATCTCATTGTGCTGTCATGCTTATAAGTATGGTCAGAACTAACAGAAAGATAGGGTTTGGTGGAGGATTGGAAGCTTGGTTGTAGTGTTGATTGCAGGGTGGCTCACTGTGTTGGTGTGTTGTGATTCACTCTTCCTCTTGCTGGGACAAAGGCTGATTTACTCACACTAGGGTGCTTCCCTCTGCGATCCCAAAACACCAGATTTGGCTGCTTTCCTGGATTCAACCCAAGCATTTCTTATGTTAATTTCTTTGCAGATAAACATGCCACTTGGATAAGTGATAACCACATGAAGATCTAACTTGCCTTTTTCACTCAAGGCACTTATTTGGAATAATCTGTAATTGGCTTTATTAGACATCTAGACCCTCAAATTCAAGGGTTAGTGTAAGTCTGACAGTAAGTTTCTTTAAATTTATTGTTCAAGGTGGTGACTTTAGATGGGACAAATGTATAAACTTCTTGGAGAGAGCTGACTGTATATTGTCAGCATGCTAAAACCGCAAAAAAAAAAAAAAAAAAAAAATCAATCAATCATCAATTCATCCCATTTACAGTCTATTTCAACCAACACTGAACAGAACTATACCTTTACTCAAAACTACACAAATGCAAACCTGATTTTGTTTGTAACATTTTCTTTTTGGTTTTATATTTTTACATTTATTTTTTTCCATCTATGCGGACAGGAAAAGACTGCAAAAGTAATATCATCCAACACAGACTGTATTCTTTTATTCTATGCCCTTAAAATGACACCTCTCATAAAATTAGCTTCTCTGTGCAATTCCTGTTTGATTCATTCGTGGCCTGAGGTGGTGCTTTACTCATTTCTGTTTAATTTTCACCTCCCCTTTTGCGTTCTTCATATTCATTTCTTTTCAGTGCGTACAATAGTTAGGGGTGGGGGGGATTAAATTGCCTGAAAATTGGATATTTAGGGAAACCGACTGTGGGGAAGAAAATGGACCGACTTCTTCATCCCTGATGTGTCATTTTCCATTTCTTTCCCAGTTTCTTTTTTTTCTCCTCCCCTAGAGGCTGGCCACTCAAGGGTACTACACATACACGTTTTTCTGCACTCTAATTTCCAGCCTTTAATGGAATATGTGACACATGGGAGGAGGAAGGCGTGTCTTTAATTTATCTGGCAGATACAGACCTCTTCAACATCTCAGCCCCCATCACTACCCACACTTCTCTATCCAAAGAGCCCTGAAGGAGATGTCGAGACTCACAAAAACATTAGCACCCCAATTCCTCCCACAAATTCTTTCCTTTTCTTTCGAACCCAAATGATAGGATTATCTGAAGCCCTTTGGCACACATGCTAGAGAGATTTTGGCAGTTTTGCAGGAGTTCATCTCCCAGGCATCCCCACTTCCCATAAACCCATTGGCCGCTGAGGGATGACATGCTGTAAGTTTCAATCTGCTCTTCATCCTGCAGGGAATAACAAATAACCCTGTTTTAACACACCGGAGAAGGCCAAGCACAGAGAGATCCTGGGATCCCCCCCCCCCCCCCATGAACAGGCCCACAGATTTCTGTAGAATTTAAATATCCATGTTTTTTTTATTATTAAATATTTGGTTTAATTTTATTATAGTTTCAGCTACTGTAGCATTCTTGCTACACATTTTATCATCTCATTAAATGTATCATGTATTATTCTCCCCAAATCATTGCTGAAAATGCAGTCATCTGGGACTTTCCACAATTTATATGGAATTCTTGTTTGTTGTTACTGTACAAGTGTGTGTCTAGGTTTCACAAAGAGGTTGGAAGTACGTCTGATTTTGTTAATGATGGTGGTGCTGATGACAATATTTCCAGATGTCTATGGCATGCTTCTCCTTCAGCCAAATAGCAGCAGACATCTGCGGGAAGCCAGAGGAAGTGATGAGAAAGAGTGGAGGAAAGGGAGAGAGAGAGAAAACAGAGGCAAGAGTGGAAGTATGAACACTAAGGCAATGAAAAGGCAGTGTAACTCCGAGTCATCTAGAGTTGTTTCATGCTCATCTGGCTTTACGCATAAACACAGTGGGTCTCATTTCATTAGAGTTTATACAGACATATTTTTGCATACATTTTTTGACAGTGTTTTCAAACTTGTTATAATTTTTTTTTTAAATTAAAATAATTAAAATAATTAATTTTAAATGTTCTAACTCCTATTCCTATGTTCTAACTTATTGTTTGGGGTTTAGTTAGGTTTCATCATCATTATTAATATTATTAGTATTATTGGAAAGAAACTAATACTTTTATTCAGCATGTGTGTATTTTAAATTGATCAAAAGTAAATTGATCAAATAAATACTTATTTTAAACTATTAATCTATTCATAAAAGAAATGTGTTACATTTTAAGCAGCTGTTTTCAACCTTGATAATAATTATAAATGTTTCTTGAGCAGCAAATCACTATATTAGAATGGTTTCTGTAGGATCATGTGACACTGAGAACGAGAGTAATAATTGTAAAAAAAACAAAAAAACATCTGCTTTGCTATTTTAGGAATAAATTACATTTTAAAATTCAAATAGTAAATGGTTAAATTTAATATTTTACATTATTACTGTTTAGTTCTAACAAATAAGTTCTTAAGAGCGTAAAAAAATTAGTTTTGGTTAAAAATAAAATTAAAATAAAAGTAAATTACTACACTTGGTGTTGTTTCCAAACAAAAGTCCAATATTGTGCATCCCTAGTTGTGCAATTAGCAAACTGCATTAAAGTCTATGAAAACCTGTTTTCCGCATCAAGTAAATGCTCACATTGCCTATCCTCTCTCTGTGTGGTTGGGAAGAAATGTTTCCATGGCCATTTCTCTGGTCCCACCTGCTAGCAGGAAACTTGGAAAACAAGGGAGGGATTCATCAGCAGTGACTTTGAATTGACAATTTCACTTTGTGTCCATCAGTCCTTTAAAGCCAGCAGTGCATTTTGCTGTCACCTTTTTGAAGAACTTAAAAGGGGTAGTTTTTCCCCAAGATTAAAATCGTGTCTTCATTTACTCAACCACAAGTTGGAGCAACTAACTCTTTAATGTTCAGCATATTCCTTCCAGAGGGTAGCAGCTGTGGATGTCTTATATGAGGGAGGGCAAACAGTTCATTTTAACTGAGAGCTTGTGTTGAATAAATATGAGATCCTCTGGTGTGGCAGCCAGGAGCTTAATGGCCAAACTGGTCCAGGTAGAGGGAACTTGGGCTGCTGTCCTACATGAGTGAGAGTGTTGGTCTTCATTTATGTCTCTTCCTCTGGTGGGGTAAACTCTTTAAGCCATAAAGTTATGTGTGATCTTAATGTATACTAAAAGTTTTAGCATGTCTGGATTAATACCGAAACTTAAAACCCACTCCAGACATAATCTCATTGCTCTTTAAGAACTCTTGGCTAATGTTAGACTGCCACTTAAACTGAATCAATTGACCACCGAGACTTGGGGCATGAGCTCTAATATTATGTACTGTTGTTTATCAATAAGTAGGTTTATTTCTGTGCAGTTCATTCCATTATGCATGGTTCAGAAGATATTTTATGTTCCTTATGATGCTGTTTTTCCACTTGGTTTTGTCAAATGTATTCCTCTTTTTCCTTCTGTTCACAGATGGTCCATTTACAGGCACTCCGCCCACCTATGGTTACGACGCGGACCGAGCAGAGGAGCAGCGCCGACACCATGACATTCTGCCCTACATTGACGACTCCCCCTCCTCCTCCCCTCACCTCAGCTCCAAGAGCCGCAGCAGTCGAGACACCCTCTCCTCTGGCTCGATTGAGTCCTCCAAGTCTGTAAGTTACCTCCTTGCCAGTCAGTGAAAATTCTTTGGATAATTGCATTAAATTAACAAATACAAAATAATTGATCATACAAAATATACAAATATGACTGTGGAATGCCACACATGATGAGTCGGACTCCTCAGATACCCATGTCATAGTAGTAGCTAATTGTTTGTTTGTGAATAGAGAGATGAAGGCTTTGGCTTGGTGCAGATGAAGGCTTGGTGGAATACGAAAGTAAAGATTATGCATTCGAGTTTTCTTTATGCATGCATAGATCCATGATATAAATTCACCAAGTATACAGTATCCCATCTGTGCAGCAGTCCATTATGTATAATTGTACCAGTAAACCAACATATAGTTATAGCCTCAATGGTAATGGTACACAACAAAACCGATGAGCTGTGAAATTTGGCAGATTTCAAAGCTTGCGGATTCTGAAGTGCTGAGTCTGCATAGTACAATTCTAATTGAACATTTAGTGCTTATCACAGCTTAGTAACTAATATACAGCTCGGCACTGTGCAGAAGAATCTCACATCATTCAGTGCATGCAGTCATGTGTGATCTAAATAAATTCTTTCAAGTTTATAGAAAATTGTTATCAACTGTGGTTTAAAATGATCACGGCTTTCATTTCAGAGCCACAGGAAACTGTCTTCATCATGCATAGTGGCCATACCATCAAATTAAATTATTGGTTGTAAAACAAAGCTTTCTTGCTTTATTGACACAGCCATTGGCTGTCAAATTGATTGATGTCCCACCCTGCCAATACCAGGCCCAGAGGCAAGCAGTTTATTTGGGCTCTTATGACCTCCGT
Source organism: Carassius auratus (assembly GCF_003368295.1). Lineage (NCBI taxonomy): Eukaryota > Metazoa > Chordata > Actinopteri > Cypriniformes > Cyprinidae > Carassius > Carassius auratus. Next base: position 15,159,601 of record NC_039288.1, on the reverse strand, counting down.
GTTTAGCTCCCACATGGATTACATTCAATACAGAGTAGATACTTATGTGTTAAATATGGATGGATTCAAAAATGGATTTGCTATGTAAATATTTTGAATTGAGCTGAAAATAAACCAGCATTTGACACTGGAGAGAGATGGTCACCCATTTTTCGGAAGCATTTCCTTACCTTGTTTCCCCTCAAACATAGAACCAGATTAGATTTTAGACTTTTCTATGAGCAAATTATTGTGTTCTTTAACTTTGTTAGAAATTATACCTTTTCTGTATGTTGGCCTCATAATGTAACATTTTATCAATTTTTAATAGGTCGCATTTCAAAGTACAATATGATATAAGACAAATGAAGCTCCAAATGTGAAGCAAATTCCTTTAGCTTTATGTATGGGAAACAATCATGTGAAATTCTTTTAAACGTTTAAATAAGTTCTCTACAAGGTTATAATTACTCTATTATAAATAACTCTATTATTATATACCTTAAATGTCATCTGATTATAGGTGGTTAATATTTTGTTTAATAAGCCGGGTTTCCATCACCCTGCTTTTATGCCCATTTTGAAGTATCGCATCAGAATCGAGTGATGGAAACGCTGAATTTAGAATAAAAATGCCTTAATTCAATTAAGCAAATTTTTTTAATGCAATATTCCAATTTTTGGACATAAGTTAAATTCGCAACTTTGGATGGAAACCCAGCTATAGTATGTAGATAAATTATTTTTTAGGGTGCTTTCACACTAGCACTTTTGGTGCCGCGAACCGTACCTGTGTTCGCTTAAAAAGGATGGACTGGGGTATGGTTCATGTGAACTTCAGTATGGTTCTCTGTTGATGTGAATGCAGTCGTACCAAATCGCGGAAGTGAACTGCTATTAATGACGTATTATTTGATGAAAATGTGTTTTGTGTTTTTGTTTTACTCACTTTCCTGATGAGCATGACTGAAGCGCTGCAAGCAGAGAGCTGTATATTTAATTTATGTTCGCCGTCAGCATTCTTTAGAGCATTTGCAGTACATTCATAAAACAGACACAAGTGCCGTTTGTAAACAAAACGAACGGTTCAAAAACGTAAATACATAAAAGTGCAGAGAGTAATGTGAACCAAGTGTGAAAGCACCCTTAATAGTTTTTCATATACATGTTCCTAGTTGTCATTAGCGTACTGCTCTGTGAATGTTCTTAAAACATGTTTGCTTCTTTCGTTTGTAATTTTTTGCCTGTTGTGTGTATGATGAGAAATACTTTCTCATCCTTGCGTTTTCAATAAGCCAGGGTTATTGTTTGAGCATCTGAGATGTGCTCAACTCATTCTCATGCACTGGAACGCTGACATGCTTTGATTAATAATAATGAATAAAAGATGGTGGTCTAGAGATACAGGAGTGCCCCCTGGGGTAAGACGTCTAGCACCCAAGTTCATGAATAAAACCTTGATTTCCACCTTCCCCCTGCTGAAGCTTTTGGCGTGATTTAATCTGTCACAATGTGGGGTTTCACATTTAATACCAGGTGGTGAGATTAGAAGAAATGTATGCAGTGAAAGCATTCTAGCATCACCACAGCTGAAAAACTCAATTCAAGCCAGTGTAGTCTACAAGGATAACGCATTCATGATGCATATGGAAGTTTTATCTTAAAATCTGGACTAGAAAGTCTCATGAGACCATCACAAACATCTATGGTTTCCACTACCTGTGCTGTGGCCATGGAAACCAAAATTTCAGGCCCATTTAGCCATCATCAGCGTTCGGTTACCATACACACGACACAAAATTAATATGCCTCGCTTTTGGAAGGATTCCAGATCTGTAGTATTTCTGATACTTTACTCGGGCCTTGGTGAATAGTACACTGCATAAAGGCCGCATTTAGTTCAAAGGGGTTATGAATTTCCCATGATTCTCCTGTAGCTGAGACAGTTATTATAATACCATAGAGCAGCTTAATTGAACCAGTGCCAAATCACTTTTTATAGCTCTTTCCAGCATTGCCAGTATGTAATTTAATGTCATGTGATTTAAGAGTGTGCTGTTCAAAAGCATGTGAGCTCTTTCTGTGTTCACGCAGGCGGAGCTAGACTTGGAGAAGGGATTGGAGATGAGGAAAAGGGTGTTGTCTGGAATCCTGGCCAGTGAAGAGACCTACCTCAGCCATCTGGAAGCGCTGTTACTGGTAAAAGTGCCTGAAGTTTGATTTTGCTAACTGTGCATGATAACATTTGCACAAGGAGTCTTATAAGTGAGATATGCAGGTCAACTGAGTGATTATACCACTGATCTTAAAATAAGACTACCTTACCCATCATCTGCAACAGGATTTAAATACACATAAATATATGTGTGATTATGTACATTAGCAGGGGAAACTCAAGCCAAAAGCACACTCTAACTGAAGTGTAATATACATTAATATATGTATATATATATATATATATATATATATATATATATATATATACATATACAGGAATACATCACATTTTAAAATATATTAAAATAGAAAACTTCTCATTAAAATGTCTGTTTCTGCTCCTTTGTCAGCCCATGAAGCCCCTGAAAGCAGCAGCCACCACCTCCCAGCCTGTCCTGACCGCTCAACAGATCGAAACCATCTTCTTTAAAGTGCCTGAGCTCTATGAGATCCACAAAGAATTCTATGATAGCCTTTTACCAAGAGTGCAGCAGTGGAGTCACCACCAATGTGTGGGAGACCTTTTCCAAAAACAAGTGAGTAAATTTCTGTGCATTTGATCCTTAAAAAGGTTAAAAACAACATAATGTTGAAATAGACCCTATTTACTTATTATCAGGGTCTGACATAAACAAACTTTTTTTTTAACTCCTCCCACCAAATCCCCCACTCCACCAACTTTCATAATTTTGATTGATAATTGTCCTGTTTACTCAGCATTTAATATTGACTTATAAAATAAAAATTATATATATATATATATATATATATATATATATATATATATATATATATATATATATATATATATATACATTTAATATTGACTTAAAAAATAAAATAAAAATAATATATATATATATATATATATATATATATATATATATATATATATATATATATATATATATATATATATATATATATATATATACATGTATGTATGTATGTATAATCAGAGTCTGGTTTTGAATATAACTGTGAATTGAGAATTTAGAGTAAATAATTATTCTGATTAAAAAAGTAAAGAATTCTGATCATAGTGAAATCACTTCAGCTGTCCATTCTCTTTCCACATTTGTGCCCCTAGAGACTGAATAAGAGTGAACATTTATCTCTAAATCAATGAATCTTTAAAAAAATCATTTATGCCCCTAGAGCAATGCCGTACAGTCACACAATGTCTGGACTGCACGAGCCTCTGTAACGTTGAAAATCACATCTCAATGCTGCCTTTTTTCACCAAGCCACTTGAGCAGATACTACAGTGTGTGCTTTGTGTCTCGAGCAGAGGCTATTAATAGTGCCATTCGAAGATTGTGTTCTCTATCTCTTGCACTCCCCCACACCTTTTCCATTAAGTTATTTCCTCACGTGACTCTGCTGACTGTTAGTGGGGCAGATAAATCCTTAATCAGTCTGTCTTGCCAGCGCAAACACGTGTCATATTCCACATTTATTTATCTTTCCATTTTCCCCTTCATTGTTCCCCACTTTCACCTTCCCACGCTTAATAAACGGAAGCTACAGTCGCCAAGTTGCGTTTTCTCCCAGAAGGTGCTTGGCTTTCCTCAGACAGTCAGTTAGTCAGTCAGGCAGTCATTTTGGCCTGAGGCTATTTGCCACTGATCCCCTCTCCGACGTCCATTAACAAGAATCCGAGGCAGCAGACAAGGCACTGCTCAAGGATGCAGCCTCCCTGAAAAGACAGTTGCTCGCAGCAGGAGAGACAAGTAGACGAATGAATGAGCAAGATCTAGTCAAAGTCGGTGATAGAAATGTTTCCTGCTGTTTGTTTTGTGTCTTCCTTCCTGAGAGCTCATGTTGAGTAAGAAAACGCAATGCAAATCATAAGCAATGTATGTCAAAGGTGTTGCTCGTTGTCCTGCTCAGCTGTGAAAGAGATGCTAATATTCCTAATCACTTGCAATAAATGTTTTACGCCTGTCACTGACACACATGTAAATTCTCTGGAGAATTTTTCTCTTTCTATCAGCGAGAAATTCTGACATTCCCATCTTTTCTGTGACCTGAATGAGGAATATCATTGTGTCAACACATACTGGGGTGTCTATCTATCCATCCATCCATCCATCAAAGCTCAAAAAATGTCCTATTCCACCTTCAGACCTCAAACCTACTATAAACGCGTATATCCTCAAAAATTGGCAAGCCGAATGGGATCAGTATAGCACAAATAAACTTTACCAAATCAATCCTGTGGTTGGTTGAAAACATTAGCTTATGTCCATTTTTAAACTTGGTATGACCACGTTATCTGCACCATCTGCTGAATAGGCCACTTCAGATGTAGGTTTTGTTAATGGGTGAAGATGCTCTTTAATGCCTCTTATGCCAGAGTCCATTATCTCTGAAACATATTTTGAGGGACTGTGATATTTTGAACTCCTCTGGGACTCATTACTTTTCTGTTGATCCTTATTAAATTATTTTTAATGAAATGAAACCATATTTAGTTTCTTTTTTATATATATATATATATAAAAGATAAACTTAAAAAAACGTAAAATAAATTTGTTTCTGTCTACATTTCTTCCATTTTTTTTTTTTTTGACTGATTCACATATATTACATAACATAATGAGCAATTTGTATCCTTCAAATGAAATTAAGTGTCTACTCTGAGGTCTCTGTTTAGATGGTTTTGTATGTTTTAAAAACATTTGATTCAAGTTGCTTCAGTCTATTGACATTGCTAAATTTTCAGTTTCTTGCTTCAGCTTAATGCATCTCCTCACAGTGCTCAGCCATGGTTTGACTCGACCCGGCATGTGTTGTCGTTGCTTTATTACGGTCATCATCCTTCTCCACGCTGTAATGAGGTTGTCGCAGAGTAAATTCCTGTCCTCCATGCAGCAGATAGATTCTGGCCCAGAGCAGCTGTTTCTGCTCAGCATGGAGAGGATTGCACACACTGCGAAAATGACTTCACTTATGGTCTTTTTTGGCCTGTGCAGAATAAAAGATTTATCCCCGGACATACCTCCAAACCTGGATGTGTACTTGTGGGATGAGATTGACTGATGACAAAAACAGTGGTGGCATTCGTTCATGTCCAGCATTTGTGGTTATTTTGTTTTTTTGTTACCAAAAACATTTTGTTTTAGCAAATAATTTGTTGTTCTCTCCTTTTGTAATGACTATGGCTAAAGTTATACAGGTATGGAATTAAATGAAAATGAATAAATGTTAATAGAATTGCAATTTTTGGTTGAATAATCATTTTAATGGTACAGTAACAAAAGTATAGAGTCATAAGGGCGAAGACTTGGTGGAAATCTAATCTAAAGCTATTCAATTTAAAGTGTAAAAGTAAATTGCTACCAAATGTTTGAAGAAATCAATAAGATCTTCTACATTAATGTTGTCAACTCCACACGGTCAGTCCAGCTAGACAAATGCCTTAGCTGGCTGAGCTCCAGCTTATTTATTATCATGACTATACAACCACACAAATCCTTTATCATCTTATGTATATTTGTGTTTTGAGAGATTGATTGAGCCATTTCCAGAGAGAGGTTTCCAGCTCTACCGGGATGGCTATGGAGATTTGATGGGCTAAATCAAATTTTCAATTGTGCTTTTTACAAGAGCCAGCAGCATGCATTAATTGTTCACTGTAGAGTTGGCTTCTGCTGCCATGGCAACTTCTGTTGTGGGCTCTATAGCCACACACAGCAACAGCCCAGCTGCTCCTGTGGCGATGACACTGTCCTGTCTGTCCATCCCATGTCACCATGGCGAGTCCATGCTTGCATCTCACTCATTACTGATAGTGTCGCCAGAAGCAGGAACTGCCATTTTAGATATACTCTTGAATCCCAACAGTTTGGATCCAACTGTTTTAAAGTCCACCATAAATGGGCAACAAAGACAGAGAGATGCATGAGTGGATATGACTCACTTTGTTTTTTCTTCCTGCAGGCTAGCCAGCTTGGAGTGTACAGGGCCTTTGTGGATAATTACGAACTCGCAGTGGAGACAGCAGAGAAGTGCTGTCAAGCGAACACACAGTTCGCAGAGATCTCTGAGGTAATGCCTTATGGAGTGCTCAAGGTCTTGTTATTCTAATACGAGAACAGATACCTCTACCCCAAATCCCCAGCTTAGTTATTACCAAAGCAACCTAAGCTTCTGATTGGTTAGAAGGCATAGAATCCAGTAACATAGTTGATACCAATACCAGTGAAATGTAATTATTCTTGAGACCAATTTTGATAACAGCACAAATATATATATATATTTGATATGGAAATCCCTAATTCGGGCTTATTGTATTGGTTAAAGTTAGAAAATAAGAACGTGGAATTGTAGCCTCAACAACTTCCAATCAGATCTGATTCTGTGTCCTTGAAGCATCCTGCCATCAAAGAGCCAGTAATTTTCAGCTTTTATGCGGGGCTTTACCTGCCGCACTCCTCCATGGGGTCACTCAGTGTGACTGATTAACCAGAGAGACCAGGATAGCAGATCTAAAAGTGGCGCTCAGCACTCTTCAGAGTTCAGCAGGAGATTTTATGCCTTGCTAAATGTTATAAAGAGAGGCTGTCTGGAATAAAATCTACATGATGATGCTCACTTCGTCCCACTTTATTCCCTCTACCAGCCGTTGTCATGCCAACTACTACTTCCCTTTACACTTTGGATATTCCTCCCTTCTAGCACCACTAAAGGCGAACATTAGGATAATTGTTTGTTCACACTGGCGGGGGTGGACAATTTCTAGTGGGTTCTAGAGCGTATTGCCACCAGTGTAAACCTTGCAATAGGAAACATTTACTTAGTGCATATGTAGATGAAATGTGACTGATTTATTCATTTAGTCTCTCCCAAAAGGGATTATTTCAATATACAGCCAGTAAAAGAGAGAAAACATGTATATACGTCATAACACTTGTACACAGTCAAGTACAGTATTTAACAGTAAGCTTTGTTTGTTTTTACATTTAATATTTGAACTATAATGTGCTATTTACAAGTCTGATAAGCTGTAAGGTTGTCAAAACCGCCGGCTAGTGATGCCAAATTAGCCGTTATTTTAATCATGACTGTGTAACAAGTTTTATGTGAACATAACCATCTACATAACCAGCTATCATTTGTTAGGAGAATATCTGCTATAATATGGTGAAAATAGTTGTTCTGCAATAGTAATCTGTTGTCCTTTATGGGATAACAGTTACCAGCCCTGCATAATGGTGTGCACGTCACAGGTTTATTGATCCTGGGTTTGTCTCTGATATCTCTGCAGAGTCTCAAGGTCAGGAGCACCAAGGAGTGCAAGGACCTCACAGCCAAATACTCACTGGAAAGTAAGAAACAATAGAACTGCATTCATTGTTTTTACGTGGTATTGGATTATGTGTTCATTATATTATCTGTAGTATTTTCATTGAGCTTAAGTGTTGCACATTTTGCTCTCAGCATGTAATGTCATTTCTTCTTTTAAATTCAGTTGCATAAAACCCATTGAGTGGGTGTATTAGATAAGGTTTCAAACATCGCCATTTGAGCCTGCAGTATGAAAGTGGCTCTTGTGAATAATCGCCCACTGTGTGTGTGTTCTTTTCTTTTTTGTCTTTGCCAGCTCTGCTTTATAAACCAGTGGACAGAGTGACCCGGAGCACGCTTGTTTTACATGTGAGTCAACATTAGTTTATCATAATATTTTCTTTATTTCTTTTTATTCCATATCCAATTAAATTTGAAATCGCATGTAGTGTACTTAGTCCAAAGGGCACTGCAAACAACACAGGGAACAAATGCACATTGATATATCACTTCATAGGACATGACTGTGCTGCCATATTGAATGTTGCAGTTTCTCTCATTCATAGCAGTGCTTGTTCACTGACCCCGGTATATAGTGTAAATGGTCTTTGGTTTTGAATTGTTTTTTTTACTAGTTTTTGAATAAATCCGTTTTTCGTTGAATGTTTGTTTATTTTATACAGGATCTTCTGAAACACACACCTACCAGTCACCCAGATTACCCCCTTCTACAGGACGCCCTCCGCATCTCACAGAACTTCCTGTCCAGCATTAACGAAGAGAGCACACCTCGCCGACAGTCCATGACAGTGAAGAAGGGAGAGGTGAGTGCAGAAACCCCTCCTTCCCTCCATCTTACCCCTCTCACTCCCTCAGAAGTCCTCCATCTTTTTAACGAAGTAGTGTTTGTCAAAAACATATTTTTAAAGGGCACAGAAATGTCAAAATTCCAGGTTGCACATAGTCCAGGTGCCCTGAAGCCATCCAGCCAGTGAGCTCCCATCAGGATATACAGCCAGTCATTTCCATCCATCTCAGAGCCAGCCCACCCTCTGCTCTCCATGAAAACTATCCTTGGGCGATTCTGCCTTCTCTCTATTTCACACTAGCATATACTCTCTATCTCCACAGAGAGTTTATTCTATAAATAAAACATCCTCTATTTGTTACTGAACTCTTTGCTGCATTTGAGTTGTTTGTGCTCAGATCTAGTGGGATTTATTTTTAATCATCTCTTCAGTATCTGCTTACTAATGCCCGAGTCATGATGATGTCATTTTTTAAAGGCGGTAAAAAAGCACATACCCTCGCTGACCCCAGCCAAGAAGATCACCCTTAAAGAGATCTTGGGAAGATACATTTGGTTTTTGACATTGAGAATCTTTGTGCCGCCCCCTTCATCGCAGCAATGTGGCCTCAGGAGAGTGGCAGATGAATTGTTGCTGTATGATTGATGGCGAACAGTGCTTGCGTGTAATTTGCCTTAATGACCCACCTCGCTCTGTTTTGCAACTCATTGATTATTCATAAAAGGCCATCTTGTGTGGAACAGGCTCCGCCTACTTCAAGTAAACTGTGAGGGAGAGTTTGCTACTACTCTCTACACCCCTCCCGCCTTACACCCTCGGGGCCAACTGATCAAATATTGATAGTATGTGCATGAAAGAAACTCATGGAAATCAACGTTGTTGTGGAGCTTATTGTCTTTCAGTAGAGTCTAAGAAAACACAAGCCTTAGGTTGCCTTTAGTTTGCCATTTCTTTTTTATCTAAGGCTTGCATCATTAATACCATTTCTCATATTGCAGGGACTTAAAGAGACCATGATTATTAAAATTTGGCATGTAGCATTCTAAAAATAGCTTAGGACACCTTAGAAATTGTGTATCTATATCCACATTATATATATTGGTTATCAGCCAGTATTACAGTTTTATTTTTTATTCATCAGTATCATGATTAGGATATATATTAGTGGTGGGCTAAATAACTAAATAACAGTTAATGCTATTTTCGGCGTTAACGTGCTGCGCTAACGTGAGACTCTTATCGGGCGATAAAAAAAATAGTGCCGTTAATCTATTCTTTAAAGTTGGGTTGGGAGCTGTGTCTATACTAAGCAAGCTATGATTACTTTCACCTTGATATTTTAGCGCGGATGTATACCTAGCCGAATCTGTAGGGGCCGGGAACGAGTCTTTAAACCTGTGTGTATGCCTACTGTGAAATTACCACATCAAACGTGACGTGCTAACATGGATGCAGCTAAGATGCCGCCGGGTTTGCTTCAGGGAATTTAAAAAAAAAGAAGCTTCCCAATGGAAACCTCGACAAGACGCATGCCTGTTCGACACATAATCCATCTGCAGTGCGAATGCAGTCCGTGTGCGTTACATATGTGGTGCTGAAGCATCACGGACTCATATTCATTATGCTTTCACGCAGGACGCCTTTGCAGTCCGCTACTCGGTACGTAAATGATCGCTCCTCGAACGCACTGACAGACCACAACCGCGTGAACGCTGGAATCCGTTAACATGGGTGCGTAAAAAAATACGAAACGCATACGCACTGCAGACAGACTGTGTGTGAAACAGGCGTAAGGTTGTTTGCACCTTGTGCAATGTGGAATTAGTTTACAGCTTTCTCAAGCACTTTGTGATGCATTTTGGAAACAGGAAACAGTCCCTGGTCTAATGCACCACCTGGCTTGAGAAACCCATTCTAAAAGACTTACTTTTAGTCATTATTTTATTTGGGTAGCACACATATTCTTAATGCCTTTGGCAGAATTCAAATGAGCCATTTTAATCTAGATTAATGTAGATTAATTCCAGGATTACAGTGAGATTAATCTAGATTTAAAAAAAATAATCTATGCCCACCTCTAATATATATATATATATATCAGCTGATATTGGATATTTAATTTTACATGCTCACCCTCTCCCCCTTTTTTATATTCATAGAACCATCTAATGCTCAATTAATGCAGATTTTTTTAAACAGATCTTTAAAAATAATTCAGTAATGCTTTTAAATGTTTTCTTAAGAAAATCTCGAAATGAATATCCATTTTTCATACTGTACATTAAATGTAGCATATTAAGCTTATCTATTTTGTTTGCTTGTAGGTTTTTTAGTGTTGTATTTTTTATTTATTTACACAAACTAGTATAGTTTTTTTTTTAGCCATTTATTGGTTTCCTGTTATAACAAAAATAATTACTGGTTTATTGGCATTGGTTATAATTTGTATATCATTGTATAATTTGTACTTCTTATTGTTTATTTTTTTTTTCATTTAGTTTTTTAATTTAGTTCTAGAGATGCATCTAGCTTAAGTAGAGAGGTACAGTATGGTGCCCTAAGCTTACTTCTTTGGTTGATACAAATGAACAATGATCTCATTATTTAAGAGTAACTTCAGAACTGATATCAGTGGGCAGCTAGAAGCATTAACATGATTGTTCAGGTCATGGTTGCGTTGATTAGCTATGGGCTTCTAGTGTTACCCATTCTGGAAACTGTAGGTATGTGGGTGAGAGAGAGAAAAGAGATTCAGGGTGGCCCCAGAGGCCTGCACTTGCTGGGCTGAAGCCAGTTAATTAAAATGCAAATTAACCTGCCGATTTCAGAAAGCAGCTTTCAGCGTATGCGATACACTCACACACAGCGATGTATGATGGGCTTTGTATGTAGTTGCTGCACACATGTGACATTGCAGACACACACTCATTCACAATGTAAATATGTATATGAAGTGTCTGCACTATGCACAAAAGGCACATAAACACAAACCAATCCAAACATGCTAACTCCTGAATATACACGTCAAACATATGCATACACAACCAGATGACCTCGGGCTCGTCGAAGCCACCTGCTCTGTTCAAAAGACTATCACAAACGTATGCACATCAACATACCACACACAGACTCATGTGATGAGCATTTTGCTTCTTACCTTTAGGACACAGTCTGTTGAGAGGTAATTTAAGCACATAAAAAACTACTTGATTCTTTTTGAACAATGTAACACAGCCAGGGATATGCTCATAATACTAATAAAATAAATATATATTAAACATAATTTTAAGTAGCATGTTAAGAAGGCTAAACATGTGCAACCCAGAGGGGTTTCTGTCTTAACCACACAAACACAAACAGTTTGAGCCGCTCAGTTTTGTAATTCTGAATGACTGTGTGTTTAATTTTCAGTGGTTTCAGTCTGTTTGTAGTGGGTGATTATGAGATATTGCTATTGTCATGTTTTTACTGGAGGCAAACTGTTGGAAAATGTCATCTGATGTGCTGAGACAGCTCATTTGAGCGTGTCCTCTTTTACAGAGAGGAAAAAGCACATCATCTTTGCTGTAGACTAGTAAGATACTGGTATAGATTTGTGAACAGTGTACAGTAGAGTACAACTGTTTGCGGAAGAAATTGAACTAAGAAACCAAGCATGTTTGTTTTTGGATGTGTGTGTCTGTGCCTGTTCTGGAAATGTCAGTCATGTCATTGCTGATATATATGGTAGTGCTTTTTGAAATAAAACAGCGTTTAGTGTCTTCTGTTGGTTATATGTTTTTATTGTATTGTTGTTTGTTGAATAGAATGTATAAGGGAGTGAACCACTTATTAAGTAATGTGAGCAGTTCCCTGGCCTTTTAGAGATACAAAGATCTTTTGTGCACTATATGTTTTAGTCTGAAGTTAAGATAATATTTTTGCACTACCCCTTTGCAAATAAAATCAAATAATACACATGAACATCAAATTAACAACAATAATAAAATGATAAACATCAACAATTACTTTTTACCACAATTCTATATTTTATAAAAAAAATATATATATATATTTTCACCATAAATACTATATATTTTTTTTTCTTTTTGCATTTAGATTACTAAGGCTCGCTAAAAGCAAATTTTTTAAAACCCAAAGCATTCAATAATGCTTTAAAATGTAATATTTTTCATACTATACATTGTAAAGTTGTGATGCCTAAATTGAATAATAGCTTGTGACAAAGTGAGATCTGCGAAGGTTCCTTCACTCACAGTGATGTCACCAAACACTGTTGTTTCATGTACATGTCGCCTTCCCTACTTTTTCCTCTTTTCTCTTTAGAAGAGTTCAGCAAGCAAGTTTTAGATAAGCTCTAGAAGTTGTATTCACTTCCTGCATGGTTCCCCTTTGAAACTGAACCAATATAATCTTGGTGGTGTGGGAGCATTTGGGAACATTGTGTTTACAAGGATCCCATTTCAGTATTGCTGAGTCTGATCTTTTGAGCCTTTTGAGTGGAGTCTCTTCATTCACTGCTGGATTCATCCGTCCTATTTTAAGACCTTAACCATCTACTTACTGAAGACCCCACACATTAATTACTGAGCTGAGGAGAAATGGGCACTGTTAACCGCTGATTGAACTGTTTGCATTGACTAAACAATGTAATTGCTCTTCCTGTTGGTAGAGATATGGAGAGAGGCTCTTTTCTCTCCCACTACACTTCTGTATGCAGAAAATGGAGCCATGTGGAATAAGAATCTAATTTTTGGCAGTGCCATAAGCTGAAATCAAGCCATTACACTTTGTTCTGGAAAAGCAATGATGCACAACATGGCTGGCACGCTGGGATTTTTGGAATGAGTATCCGTTGACTTACATCTATTCTGTGTCCCCAGCTACAGACAGCACATCACACACACAGTGCTGTGAAATTCACTCAGGCGTCCAATTATTCTTTTTTGGGTGAGTCAATGGCTGCGATGTTGTTGCATCAAAAATGAGTGGTCTTTGAATGTGGAGGTGAGTGGAGCCGGGTTAGAGCGTCTCACGATGAGATGCTTGTGATATCATCTTTTGTTTCCCCACTGCAGAGGTGACGTGTTGCTGTGGGAGCACTGATGCGTGACATGTGGCCGGAGGCTGTGTTATGCTCATATGTGTGTGTTTTCACACATTAACCACTGCTTAGGCTCATGGGACTATCACTTACCATATAATCTGTGGACAGGAGTTACCTGTTTCAAAATGTCCATTCAATTTTCTCATTTCATAAACACAAAGACTCATCAACACCAGCTCACTGCTCTTTTTTGAGAGTTAGAAAAATAGAGTAGGACCACCCCCTAGTGGCAGTTCTCACCAACATGTCAACATTTTTCTATTTGGCAGTATTACAGCATTACACTTGTTTATGTGTGTTTGTATGTATATATATGTGCGTGTGTATATATATATATATATATATATATATATATATATATATATATATATATATATATATATATATATATATATATAATTTTTTATATAATGTTTTTAAAGCTATGTCTGAACTGAAAATTGCCTACGTTGTTTTTGTGTATGACAGAACCGTCAGCTGCTGAAGGATGGCTTCATGGTGGAGCTTGTTGAAGGGTCTCGGAAACTACGCCATGTTTTTCTCTTTACTGACCTCCTGCTCTGTGCCAAACTGAAGAAACAGATTGGAGGGTAGGGACAATCTTCTCCTTTCATTTCTATCTTTCCATAATTCCGTCTGCCCTGTCATCTTACTCTCTTTCCATTGTTAAAAATGGACCAGTTCTACTCTCATTTACCATATAGGTATAGTTGAGTCAGATACACTTGTATTATTTTGGCAACCTGAGCCTAACATCCTGGCTCTTCAGACCTGTGTGCCCAGTATGCACCAGCATCAGTACTCCATAATCAGATTTCAGGATGTATTTTTGCCTTGATATTCAATTATTTACCCCATCACCCCATTTCCCCCTTGTGCTGTCTATCTGCAGTAAGAGCCAGCAGTATGACTCCAAGTGGTACATTCCTCTCTCGGACCTCACTTTCCAAACAGCAGAAGAGTCTGAGCCCCTGCCTATCCCACAAGCCCCTGATGAGGAACTTGATGCCATTAAGATCAAAATCTCGTCCCTGAGGAGTGAGATCCCGAGAGAGAGGGTACAGGATATTTTAGGAATCTTTACAGTCAAATTATCGTACTGATGATATCATTTGTAATTATTTTTGTAAAACTAGAAAAAGTGTGAAAAAAATAGACCCCATTGTATGTATTCATGTATTTATAGTCTTATGTTCATATGTACAAAAATATTAAGTTTTCAAAAAAGCTTTTTTTAGCATTAATAATAAGAAGAAATGTTTATTGAGTACCAAATCAGCATATTATAATGATTACTGAAGGATCATGTGACAATTCAGTTTTGTTGATAATTCAGTTTTGCCATTGCAGGAATAAAATATATTGAAATAAATATAATAGTTTTAAGTTGCTGGGGTTTATTTGTAGCAATAGCCTAAAAAGCATTGAATGGCTCAAAATGTATGATTTTTCTATGCCAAAAATCGTTAGTATATTAAGTGAAGAAAATGTTCAATGAGGATATTTAGTCAAAAATATATATAAATATATATATATAAACTTAATTTTTGATAGTATTATGCACTGCTAAGAACTAATTTAGACAACTTTAAAGATGATTTTTCAGTATTTTTTATTTTTTTGCACCCTCAGATTCCAGTAATTGTTGTATCTCAGCCAAATATTGTTCTGTCATAACAAACCATACATTAATGGAGCGCTTATTCAGCTTTCACATTATGTTTAACTCTCAAATTTGAGAAATTGACCCTTATGACTGGTTTTGTGTTCCAGGGACAAAATAAAACAGCTATTTTAAACTGTAATAATATTACACAGCATTACTGTTTTTACAGTTTTTGATCAAACAAATTCAGCCTTGGTGAGCATGAGACTTCTTTTAAATACATAAAAAATTTACCAACCCCAAATTTTAGAATGTAAAACTTCTGAAATAATGTATATTTGGCTGTAAAAAGCTGTGTCTCAAAACCTTCTGAACTAGATGCATTCAGAAGTTCACGAGACAGCTCTCTAGATTACTTTTTGCTTGTTGCCTCAACAGAGGACCATCAAAGGTTCAAAGGTTATGGAGAGGCTGAAAAAGAAGCTGTCGGAACAGGAATCTCTTCTGCTGCTGAACTCTCCTTACATGCCCCTCAGAGTACACAACCGCAATGGAAAGGTAAGAGCCAGTGATTCACAGCCTTTCTGTCCTATCAGATTTTCCTCCTCACACTCCTTTTCAACATTCCTGATAATGCTCACAGTCCATGTCCGTTATGCATTTCAGAGCTACATTTTTCTGATCTCATCGGACTATGAGCGTGCCGAGTGGAAGGAAGTGATCCAAGAACAGCAAAAGAAATGTGAGTAGCATTGTCACTGAAATCAGCAATAGAACAGGTGATAGTGTTTTTTTTTTTTTTTCAACTGAACACTTGCTCATTTTCCAGGCTTTAAGACCTTCAACCTGACATCGATGGAGCTTCAGATGCTCACCAACTCCTGTCTCAAACTCCAGACGGTCCATCAATTACCCCTCACTGTCAATAAAGAGGGTAAGAAAGTTGCACAGGTCTACCAGATAAGATGAAATCAAAACAGTTTACAATCTTAGAAAAGTTTTTCAAGATTTCTTGTGTATGTTTCTTTAGTGAACAAAAAAAGGGTTAAATCAAAATAAAATAGATAATATTTCTCTTAAAACAATCTTTTCTTTTCAATAATGTCATGTATCAACAAACTAATGAAATTGCAGAGAATATTATTTGAATTTAATAATATTTTTATTATGACGATGATGATTGTATTGTATTGTAATTTTTTTTTTTTTTTTTTAATTCTAATCATGTTTTGAACAGTTTTCTCTACTTTTTTCTCCGCCTGTAGAGGATGAATCTGCTGGACTGTACGGATTCTTGAATGTAATTGTCCATTCTGCCTCTGGACTTAAACAGAGCTTAAGTATGTGTCTCTTTCCTTCTTCCTATCTGTGCTCTATTCAGAGTTCATGTACACATTTACTTGTCCTAACACAATGTAAAGAGCCAGTATCTTACCTTTTCCCTTTCTTTAGATCTGTATTGCACATTAGAGGTGGACTCCTTCGGCATCTTCGTGAATAAAGCCAAAACAAGAGTGTACAGATACACCACAGAACCCAAGTGGAATGAGGTAATCCCATGTGCCCGTCCCTGTCTGTACACCATCAATACCAAAAGACCTGCCTGCTGAAATACCCTTGAGGCATTCATTCTTAATTAAGAGCAGCAGAAGCGAGGCCATGTGGAATATGGAGGCCTTCAAGACAAATTATATTACATTTTAATTAAGTGCAATTACAATTCTCAAAGTATGGAGGGGAGAAAAACGAGCAAATGAGGCTTGGCAGGTGTTAAGTCTAGTCAAAAGTGCCCTTTGAGTGTTTTGTGAAGCAAATTCAGAAGTTTTTAATTATTATTATTTTTTTATATAATAATGTTGTTTTTATATATTTTTTTAATTTATTAATAAAATAAATTATTATCCCAAAAAGATGTGCTCAGTGTAGCTGTTATGTATATGTTTATTATGTGTATTTGTTTTATATGTTCTGGGTAATGTAGTTCCTCTGTATTGTTTCTGCCACAGGAGTTTGAGATTGAGTTGGAGGGCTCCCAAACATTACGTCTACTGTGTTACGAGAAAAGCTACAACAAAGCTAAGATGAACAAGGAGGATGGAGAGAGCACGGACAGAATTATGGGCAAAGGCCAAATCGCGGTATGATCTTTACTGAAAAAAACATTGTAACAAATTTGGAAGTTTTATTTTAGTATTACTGTTAATATTCTGAAATAGTTTATATATATATATATATATATATATATATATATATATATATATATATATATATATATATATATATATATATATATATATTTAGTTTAGTTTAGGTTTTATTCATTAGATGTGCTTTTTGTCACCATTTATTTTTCTTATATTTCTATTTAGATTTATTTAAATTTAGTTTTAGAAATTATAGCTCTTCAATTTCTATTTCAGTTTATTGCTAAGGCAACATTTTTAATTTTCATTTTAAGTCTTTCATTTGGTATTTTTATTTTATTTCAGCACATTGCAATTAGCGAAAACGATTTTTAATCATTTTAGTTTTAGTTTAACAACACTAGTTGGTACCACCCAGGCTCTTGCTATATACATTTTCAACCAAAAATGGAGTATAATGATATGAGAATGGTCGACGAGTCAACCCAACTAGTCCAATTTTCATCTTAATTAGCATCTATAGATCGATGAAATGTCACAATCTTGCCTTGTGGTATTGACTAAACTATTTATACAAGACTTATTAATGATTCACACAACCCACTTATAAGCCCTTTTTACAAATCCCTACTGGTTTACAGTTTATTTGACTTGTGAGCATAAATTTGCTTGGCTCATGTGAACGGTTGTGAGCTAAGTGTCATTCTCCATCTGGGCCCACACTGAGTCCGGTCAAAGGTATATCTGCTCCTATGAGAGACTCAGTCACAGATGGGGACTGGCCTTTATATCCCAGACATTTAATCTGCTTTTTAATAGGTAGGGTGTTATTCACTCTGCCCTGGCTTTTTAGGCATCAAATCATCTATTATTTATGTGACCTGTCTAAAAATGTCACACTCCAAACAACGTCAGATCAGCTGACCTATCAGTCCCCTCCCTAGAGAGTTTTGTGGGGTCACACAAACAGCACAAAATTATTTTCCCTTACAAATGACTACTTGTAAAGTCTAGGTCTGTTGGTTGATGTATTGTGGGGGAAAGGGGGAAGGGATTAGGGGGCTGTGCTATGATCCCTCTAAAGTCCGGAAAGCAGACTTGTTTTTTTGCCATCTAGTGTATCACTGCATAAAGTCATTTTTCATGTTTAATGAATAGAATGTATAAAATTCAGAATTTTATATCAATTTTAATATAAATTTTTTTCATCATGAAAAAAGATATTTTGTTTTAAATTGTTAGCTATTTTAGTTAGCAAAATTTAATTTAATTTAATTTTTATTTTTGTAAATGATAACAGTACTGCATGGCAGCAGAATAAACTTGAGATGCTCTGATTGGTGCACTGGACATTAGTAGCTGTGTTTGGGTTGGGGCAGGGCAGCTTACGCAGCCTGAGGTAAGTCAAGGGATCATCTATTACGAGCTGGAGGTGTGGAAATAGAAAGTTACGCAGACTTACAAAAGGAAATAAGATAATTAAGTGAACAGCAGTAGATTTGGGGATTCCCAGAGAACCTGGATGAATCATTAATATCAGCATTTGCAGTGTACAGAGTAATTGGATCACTGTAGCTCAACGCTTGCTCCGGACCAAGGATTTATTCTTATTAAAAGAGCTACGGTACTTACTGTAAACACTTCATCTGATATTGAAGACCCTCTACGTATATTATTTGAATGGAAGACTTCTGGATCAGCCATGGATCTTTTTAGAACTTTTTATAACCTTTAAGGATCTACAAGATACAGATCACACTACATTTGAAGGGATTTCCAATTCCAGCTGAAGATCTCTGCTCAGTCGTAGATACATTGGAGATGAGTGAAGAGTGGATAGTACTTGATGAGGAGAGCAGGAGCTGCTGTCCACCCATTGAGGACTGTGATGGGGGGCTGGTGAAGGGTGTGGGGGTAGATATCTCCACGCAAACTGCCCCGGCAGGCAAAGGAACAAGGTTATGGGGCCTTGTACAAAATGTCTTGCACAGAAGAAAGGTAAAGTGAGGGATAAAATGGAATGAATTTGTTCATGTTGAAAGTAAACGGTTTAAGTCACTTGCCAGTTTAACAGTTGTGTATGGGTAAATGGTTAAAGTTATGACAGCAGTGTCTTGCAGTGTGACATGCAATACTTCAAAATATTTATTAAAAAAATAATTATTATATATATATATAATTTGTATATATTATAACTTTTATTTATAATTTTTGCCACTCATGTCAGTATTCTCCTTCGCACAGAGATGTATCATATAAAACATATATGGTAATAGTAATAAAGGTTAATTAATATTGCATTTTTGTGTGTGTGGGTGGGTTTTCCTATGCCAGTGGAGCTCTAATGCCCTAAGCTGGCACTGGTGCGTGGCCAAAGCCCCAGTTCTCACTCTTTCTCTCTCTCTGCCCTGTTGACATACAGGTTGTATTGACTGAGATGATGAGATTAGATAGCAGAGCAGGATCAGGCCTTACACGAGACCATATGGAGATTAGGCCAGGATGAGGGAAAGGAACACGCTGAACTTGGCCCACTCCAGATGGCCCCACGTTTGCTTAGAGGGGTCAGAAATTGGCTGGTGATGTGCAAAACTGCTGTATAAGGAGAAGTGGCAGTATGAAAAATGTTTGTAACGGATGAAGACGTGTGGTCAATCCAAAAGCCCTCTGGATCTCAGCAAAGACAAATGTCTGTGTTGGAAATCTCATTGTATTTTATATTTATTCGTCTTGTTTGTTTGTTTTTTTATCCAGTTGGATCCACCGATGCTCCAGGGTAAAGACTGGCAGAGAACAGTCATACCTATGAATGGGGTAAAAGCATTCACATCTGTTCCTCTGCTGTAATCCTACCATCCATCACTCTTAATTAATAATTGTACACCTTTTTCTGAAGATTGAGGTGAAGATATCCATGAAGTTCACCAGCCGTGAGTTCAGCCTGAAGAGAATGACTTCACGGAAGCCCATGGGTGTCTTTGGAGTAAATATCTCCACAGTGACAAAGTGAGTAAGCACACAGTTTAAATGAAGATAGACAAAGACTAGAAAATGATTTTTGTTTTTTTTGTTTTGTTTTATAAAAAGGGAGTTTAAAGGGCAAACATTTTGATGCTGCTTTTTTTAGGGATTCATTGTGTCAAAGAAAATTTGAATAAACAGTATAGAAAATAGTTAATAGTATAGAATTCTATGAAAATAGGCTTCATAGAATTCTGCCCTTTTTGTGCAGTGTTTGTGTTCAGATTTGATTGACAGTAATGAGGATTGTCTATAATGAGCTTCCTAATGGGTTTAAGGGCAGAACCAATTAATGCTATAAAGACGACATGACAACACCAATACAGATGCTCAGACCCTAACATGTGCCTCAGAGGTCTCTACCCTAGCAGCACCTACCGCTGATTAATGTAAATGAAAAGGAATTATTCTGCTTAATTTCCAAGCTGTTCTTTTCCATACAATGAAAATGTACAGTGAACACAGACTGTCAATTTTGAAAAGCACGAAAACCAACTTTTCTGAAACTGTGATCGCTTTATTTGAGAGACAGATACAGTTAAACAAATTCAAACCATACTTTTCAAATCTCATCTGCATATACACTCTTGTTTTGTTTTTAAGAATGAATACTTTTAATCAGGAAAGATGCAGTAAATTCATCAAAGTAGCCTAAAAAAAATTTGTATGGTTTCCACAAAAATGTTAAGCTGCACAACTGCTTTTTTATACGGAGCCCCGCACATGACATGCAGGAAACAAATGGTAGGCTAAATCGTGTGAACTATTTACTAATTCGTTCCCTCAATGTACTAAAACGTGCACACGATTACTATAGCATTCCCTCGATTTACTATTGCGCTCACTCGATTTATAAATTGTGTGCACTATTTACTAATTCGTTCCCTCGATTTGCTAAATCGTGCGCACGATTTAGCAAATCGAGGGAACGCAATAGTAAATCGAGGGAACGCAATAGTAATCATGTGCACGGTTTAGTAAATAGAGGGAACGAATAAGTAAATCGTGTGCACAATTAATTTATTTTTTCTTGCATGTCATGTGAGGGGCTCCATATTTTTAACATTGAGCATAATAAGAAATGTTTCTTGAGGTAATATATTTGATAATGTAATATTTATGTAATAATTTTAATGTATGTGAACACAAATAGTAATTGTGGAACTAAGATCATATGTTTAAAATTACAAATGTTACTTTTTGTTTATCAAATTTTTACTGAATGGAAGTAAAAAAAAAAGTAGTCCTTGTTTGGGTCTCATCATCATTAAAATCAAATAGCTGGTCTTGTGATACTGGTATTATTTCTTGTCTCAGACGGGAACGCTCTAAAGTGCCCTACATCGTCAGACAGTGTCTAGAGGAGATCGAGAGAAGAGGAATGGAGGAAGTGGGCATCTACCGTGTCTCAGGAGTGGCCACTGACATTCAGGCACTCAAGACTGCCTTTGACACCAGTGAGTGTCAATCAGACCTGTGTTTTTTTACATTGAGTAATGACAGACAGATCCAGTCAGGCAGTTTAGTTGCTGATCTCTCTCTCTGTAATAGATAATAAAGACGTGTCAGTAATGATGAGTGAGATGGATGTGAACGCCATTGCCGGAACGCTGAAGCTGTACTTCAGGGAGCTTCCTGAGCCCTTGTTCACCGACGAGCTCTACCCTAACTTTGCAGGAGGCATTGGTTCGTCAGTTGTTTTTACTTGGAAAACACATTGCTAAATATTGAGCAGACTTCGCTTTTTGAAGGTATAACTATGTTGATTATGTCCTCGTTTCTCTGCAGCTCTTTCAGACAGCGTAGCTAAGGAGAGCTGTATGCTGAATCTCCTGCTTTCTCTCCCAGAGACCAACCTGGTCACCTTCCTCTTCCTGCTGGATCATCTCAAGAGGTAGACAAGACGCTGATGACTTTTGACAGTGTTCTAAGAGGCTTAACAACAAGATAGACGTATTTCTGGATCAAAACCCATTGTTTTTGGAACATTCATACAAAGAAATCATAGCTGTATGAATTTAGGGGAAGGGTTAAGAATATGATTGGCTGATAGAAACGTTTCTGAAACATGGCCATATTGTATTTTTTTAAAGAAATATCAGGCTTAATAAAAATTCTTCCCCTCAAATTATCATTGCCGTTATGCAAAAAAAAAAAAATATATATATACATTTTCTAACAAAACTAATTTCTGTATAACATCCTGTCTGGACACATAGATTTTTTTTATAACCGAAAAGGGAGGAAAAATGTAATTAATTGTAATTAAATGTCATTTTTTAAGTTCGTAATAGCAAACTGGATGCATTCATATACTGATCATCTCACTTTCCTGTCTTCCTGTTCGTTCTCTTTTTGTTTCTAGGGTTGCAGAAAAAGAGAGCGTAAACAAGATGTCTCTTCACAATCTGGCCACCGTGTTTGGGCCAACCCTGCTACGACCTGCTGAGAAGGACAGTAAAATCCCCACTAACCCCACACAGCCTATCACGATGGGGGACAGCTGGTCACTGGAAGTCATGTCACAGGTACACATTTAGACCTATTTTCAGCATAGACCAAAAGCAAGGACAAGATGTCAAGCACCATTGAAAATCATTTAAATGTGTCTCGGTTTGTAAAAACAATGGAAAACACATTTACAGTAATGCACTAATGTTTTATCCATTACACGTCTCCTGAAATTTTGATAATTCTGTCTTCTTTCGTTCTGCAGGTGCAAGTTTTGCTGTATTTCCTTCAGCTGGAGACCATCCCGACGCCAGACAGTAAGAGACAGAGTATCCTGTTTTCCACAGAGGTGTAAGGGAATCCTTATTCCCATTGTAAGTCTTATACCAGTGGGAGAGGGAGTAAGCAAGCATGTCCACCCACTGGGTATAACGGACACTGGAATGCACAAGAGCAACTCCACCTGAGCAAAAGCAGGAGTGCTTTGCCTTTTGCGCTTTTTTTCTAGCTGTCGCCACTAAGGGGCAAAGCAACCCTTTTAAACGGTGAAGAACTCGACTTACTCCGAGCACACCTTAAATATTACTGAACACTCCATGTGAACCGCCAGTTTTCCTCTGAACATCAGTGTCCGTTCAGCACCTTTGCTTTTGATTTAGTGACTCCTCAGATCCCTGAGCACGCTCTTGTGTCTGGTCATTCATATCAGCCGGTGACAGTGAAATCGGTCTCTTCTGGCTTTTTGTGTTTGTCCTCATTTCACCTGTCCCCACTGGTCACTGATGCTCTTTCTGTGCTGCTACAATTCAGTATCCAGCTCCAAACCATTCCAGATTTTGGATCCTTTTATATGATAGATAATTACATGGCATTTCAACGTAGTTCTTATTGCAGACTCTTTAAAAAGTCAAATGGATAGTTCCTATTAGTGTATGTCGATCATTTAAATGACTTCATTTTAAAAGGATTTCTTTGTAGATGATGATGTTTGGTTTAGTTATTGTCAGTGTTGATGTGATTCTAATTTAAGATAACATTGAGAAACAAACAAATTTGAGATTTATTTTTTATTTTTTTAGCCCATACCTCTCTATGAAGCAATATTTAAGCATTCATGAGTGTGTTTAAAAACAAATTATACATGTTTCATTATGCTTTCGTAGTCATAAGATTTTTCTCCCTCATATTTTGGGAGAGCGGGAAGTACATTCAATGTGTTTTTCTTTATTCTGTTTTTTTTATTATTTTTATGTAATATAGAATAATTATTATTTATTTGGGGACAGATATCAACAGCAGTGTCTTTCCAAAGTACGTCTATGTTTATCGCTAACTTATCCGTGTTACGAAGTACTGTAGATTCCTTACATATCCTCTTGTCTTTTTGAATCTTTTCACCATTTGAAATGCTCAGAGGATAGCACACAGCATTAGCGTTTCCCCTGCCATATATATCTAGTGTTGAGAGATGACCAAATGGAGAGGTTTTTAGCTTGCACTAGTCTTTCACATCTGCTCTCTCTCAAGCTTCACAGCACACTGTGGTTTATGTCTCACTGAGAAGCATACAGCAGTGCCTCTCTGTCTCAGCGGAAGACATTAAGGTTAAAAAAACAACAACAACGCTGTATATAGCACAATCTTATTCTTGAATCCCGTCAGATGGTTTAATGAAGGAAGGGTTAATAATGGATGCAGTACAGGTATTTTGTCTTTATAGCAATTCTGTTCATTTTATCAGTAAAAATGAATGCTCTTAAGCTTATTTCAGTTAAAGGTGCTTTAGTTACTTTATTTAACATGCAGGCATGTTTTTTGATTTAAAAGTGTTTTTAATGTTTTGTTTTTTTAAGTTTGATAAGTGTCTGTGCGTTTTGAGATGTAACGTTATACCAAATTCTGGCTACTGTAGAAGGATTTTGAAGACTGTCATAGATACAAAAAGTGGTGCAGCAGTTGAAAAGGAATCGCTGTTAAACCACCATCTAACTTTTTCATTAACGTGTGCAGTAAAAGTGTGTCTGAGACTTTTCATCTTGTCTGTCCTCTTTCTTGATTGTTGACACTAAATGTACATTTCCTGTATCTTGCACCTGTCCGAACTGAATTCAGCATCACATGTGGGTTTCTTCTGGAGATATCCCGCTTTTTGTAATATAAAGCTCTTGACATCAAACTGTGATCTACTGCTATCAGAAGGCATTAGGTGATTCAAAGCATTCCCGTTGAGTGAATTGCTTATTTAATGTGCTTTTTTTTTTGATTGTTGAATGTTACTGGGTTAGGAATATTGGACATAATGGGAGTGATACCGCGCATGATGTTTGAGGAGGGGTGTTACTTTGCACTGCACATAGTTTAAAGACTAATGTGATTTAAATTTCTTATAAACGTAATGAGATTGTATCACACAGTAGGAAATGTCTACAAGCAAATTAATCACATCTTCTGAAGTCTTGCATTTTACATTATAACCAGATTTATTTGTATCCACAAAGTACAACAGTTTTGAAATGATTGGTCATGAAAGCACCGCAAGGGTCTATTTGTGTCGTCCATTGTAATGTTATGATGATTTATGTTGAAACCTTGCCTTTAAACACATGAAGACATGCTGGACAGCCACCGGGACAGGCTTTGGATGCTCTCCTTTTTTCCCTCTTTTAAGTTTTTTGTCACTATTTATTCTTGCTAATACTTTAATGTTCTGGTTATAGGACTGTTCTAATAGATAATGAATTCTGGAGACTGAAACGTTTGGAAGGCATTTGTGGCCTATGTTTATACACAAAATGTTGAATAAAACCTCCTGTATATGAATACCTGCTGTTTCAAGTTTTTTTTTCTTGAACTGAGATTGTATCACACAGTGAGAATTTTTTTTTACACATTATAGATAGTACAGTAGTTTGATTTAATAATTTACTTTTTTGTGTACATGCATTTTTACGGAAGAACATGCTTTGAAACGCATTCGACTGTATTGCACATATGTAATGTTCCTATGTGTCCACATGGGGGCAGCACAGCTTCGCTCCATTGTGGTAAACAAGCTCTATTAACAATCGGCTAATAGCAGACGAGTGCTGGCAGAGAGGTGATCTGGATATTGTTTGTTCTACTCATTTGACGAACTGCTTTTTGCATACAATATAGAGAAACACTAACATTTCGACAACAATGCAGTAAAACTCGCTCTTCCTTTCCTCCCCCTTCTTCCTCTCTTTCGTATTTAGCGTTTCTCATGATGTTTACCTCAGTTACGTTAAAAAAAGTCTCTATAAACTCGTTTTCATCAATGTTTACATGCTAGATGTTGTCTTATAGAACACTGTCGGTATAGATAAAGTGAAAAACACTTTTTCAGATCACATGACTTTTCAAAAACAACACTAAAGTTATTGAATAGCCCTATACCTTTGCAAATGCAAGAAAACGAATGTTGATGTAACAAGGAAATTATAAAATATTATTTGAATTATACTGTATAGTCAGTTTCCCATTTCTGTACGTTAGCTCTTTATAGTTAATGTGTTTCGTTACAGAGAGTGTTCTTTCTTATTTGGAAGTATTTATCAGTATGTCATCATGACGTCAAGAAAGAAGGCCTCAGTGTTGATGATTTATTTTTGGTGCATTTTGTCTGGTTCTGTGCTTTTGCAGAGGCCACACAGTCCTCCAGCGGTATGATAAGAAGCTCTGTTTCCTGTTCATTATATGAGACTCTGAGCTTTGAGGAACTGGAGAGATGGATTGAGTTAAAATGCAGACTGTCATTCTGTCATAGAGCTGTTATAGGATAGAGTGAGGAGGAGAGTATGGTCTCGTCTGTTTGTCTCTGATTACTCATGTGGACAGTTCTATCGCTCTCCTCAGGCTGTCACTCCTCCCTCAGCAGGCCATGAAAGCTCTGACCGTTACAGCGTGGATGTGGTCAGATAAGACTGTCCTTCTCCCATCACGGCCCTGCCTGCTCCGAGAGGCCTGCTCCCTTCAGATTTCACCAACTCTTGTTCTGTTCCTTCTTTCCCACTTTATTTCCATGTCTGTCCCTTTTTTTTCTTTTGCTCACTTCTAACAGTGATTAGAAGTGGTTTTCTTCTTCTGTCGCCTCATCTTGCAGGCAGGTTTGTTGATCCTTGTTGTGTCTGAATCAGTTTTGCTCTTCGCTGGTCACCAAACATAGTTCAAACCCACCCACCCTTCATGTCTGGTATCTCTGTAGCACTAGTTTGCCGTTGCTGCATGCGACCCAACGCAAGTTTCCTGGATCTACAGTAAGACTGATCTAGTCCCTTTAATCTTGTGAGGGAACTTTAGTATTGAGCCTTTTTGTAACCTCACTGATTTTAAAAATCAGATTTTAATGTGCAAATGTAGTGATTCATGGGACGATGTTGTTTATTTTCTTCATATTACCGTATTTTCCAGACTATAAGTCGCACTTTTTTAATAGTTTGGCTGGTCCTGCGACTTATAGTCAGGTCAGGTGCGACTTATTTAGCAAAATTAATTTGACATGAACCGAGAGAAATGAACCAAGAGAAACCATTACCGTCTACAGCCGTGAGAGGGCGCTCTATACTGTCAGAGATGCTGCTCAGTGCTCCTGCAGTCTACACAGAGCATCATAGATCGCCTTCTCGTGGCTGTAGATGGTAATGTTTTCTCTTGGTTCTTGGTTTTAAATAAATGTGATTTATAGTCAAGTGCGACTTCTATATGTTTTTTTCCTCGTCATGACGTATTTTTGGACTGATGCGACTTATACTCAGGTGCGACTTATAGTCCGAAAAATATGGGTATCTATTAATTAATCCAGAAAGAAATTATTCAAATGCAATTCAAACATAGAAATATGCTTATATTAATTGCTTTAAATATTAATATTAAAATACTTTTTTTCCTTTATTATTTTTTCCTATTATTATTTTTTTCCTTTATATATATATATATATATATATATATATATATATATATATATATATATATATATTTTTTTTTTTTTTTTTTTTAAGTACCATCCCCTCAAAATCATCAAAAATCAAGAGTTATGAAACGCAGTCAAGGCACCCGAACATACTAACATAAGGACACATGCAATAAAAGCATTCATTTGATTTCCATATATATTTAGTTTTCTAATGCATAATCCTCTGAGTGGATTTAAATAATGATTGTATATTGTATAATGATGATAATACTGTATCATCGCTCTGCTCTAGGCGTGACATGACAGCTGGCTATCTGCGTCTTCTCCTCATCTCCAAACCCATAAAACTCACTGACAGGTCCTTTGTTTGAGACACACCAGTTGCACTTTTAAATATGTGGACTGAGGTCTCATAAGAAAAACATTTTGTGTGTTTTTGTGCATGACTGCATATGCAAGCATAAATAAATAAATAAATAAAAATCACTTGTAAATATATTCTCGAACTTAAACACATGATTTCCATATGCTGTATAAAGACTTAAAATAATATATTATTTTTGCTTCTGTATCAAGACGAGAGACTCAACTAAACATGTTTTCAAGTAAGCACGTTTCTCTGCCTAGTTTGATTTCTATATTTGTTTTATGTTTTATGCTTTTACAGTCTTCAAAAACCTTTTCTAGTGCTGCTTAGGAGCTTGCTTTTGGAAACAGATGCATTTCTAAAAAATAGGTTACACCCCAAAAGCAGTATGTTTGTTGTAATGTCTTCATGCTCTGCTGCACCATCAGCCAGTTTATTAGAAAGCTCAAGTCTTTATTTTGTAATGTGATCATTTTCATTTTTGATGGTCCTTTCTGTGATAAGGTCTCTGCTCTGGCTCATATCGTCTGCTACTTTGCCTCAGGCAAGCGCAGTCAGAGTTTTGCATATCTACTCATTTGTTAAGCAAATCTCTCTCCTATATGTTTTCTTTATCCCTCCCTGTTTTCTCCCTTTGGCTCTACCTCTTTGCTTTTGTAATCTTAAAAGATGTTCGGACCCTTTTCTAATTTTTTGTTCATACACATGACATAAATATGCGTGTTTGTGTGTTATTGGTGTAATGTTGTGCTAATGCATTGGTTCAGTGTTTATTTATACAAGGTCAAATTTCTCTTTTTGCTTGCAGACTTTAACTGCTATTAGCAGAAAATCCACTTAATTTTTTTATATTTATTTTATACTTTTTATAATTATTATTTCTAAATATCATGTCTCTTTATTCTCCCTCACAATAAATTCAGAATCAACTGTTTCTACAAATATAAAGCAGCTGGCTGCCAAAGCTGAGTGAATTTACCATATGGTGTTTTTGATTCGTTGGAATATATTAAAAGACTACAATCAAACTTTAGACATGCTTACTTGAATTTGTTTCTTGTGACCTTAAAATGATGTGAAGATTAATGCGTGAATGCATAAAAAAAAAAAAAATTGTAGACAGATATATTTTGTGCTTCACAAAATAAAATTCAAAAATTTAAATAATATGTTTTTGAAATGTATAAGTTGGTTGGGAACAAATTTTTAACTGTAGAAACTCTTTCAAAACTGATAGTTCTGTTCCTGAATTCTGATTGGTTAATAGTTGTAAAAGGTGAAAGTAAAGGCATTTTGTTTAAAAATATTTATTTTTTAAATAAATGCCATTCTTTTAAACTTTCAGCTCACCAAATAATTCTTGGGAATTCAAATGTAACAAAAGCCACAATATCTAAAAAATAAAATAAAATAAAATAAAGGATCGTGTAACACTAAAGACTGGAGTTCAAAATGGCTGCTGAAAATAAGTCACATTAAAAAGTATATTGAAATAAAGAAAACCTTTTAAATTGTCATAATATTTCACAGTGTTGCTGAATTTACTGTATTTTTGGGTCAAATAAATTCAGCCTTGGCTACAATATAACACTCTCTAGTATTGAAAGAACAAATAGGCATGTCTCCACACTTTTGATGAATAGTGTATGCAGGTACACAAGGCATTAGACTGGAGCAGTAGCTACTTAAATCAGTTGCATTTTCATAACCTGAAATTACTGTTAATGCACTGTTGCATGAACGATGGACAAACAGTTTTCTGATTTACAAACTCATGCAAAATCAACACAAGCAACAGAAAAAGAGGAAGTGGAACTCAGGTGTGCGCTTGCCCCTCTATTTCCCCTTTCTCTCTTCACCCTCTTGTCTCTCATCCAAATCTGACACGATTGTGAGCATGATTGTGATTTGCTGTTGGATTCATTGTGTCGTTCCGGGATGCGACGGTAACTGTCCTCAGTATGACTCAGACCTCATGAGGTAACAAAAATAATCATTTGCATGGGCACCGCAGATTTGTTTACCAACTGTTACAAGAGATGCGCTGTCTGTTTCCACCCCGATGTGGACACTGATTTCTGTTCTGAACTTTTATGACAGGTGTGCAGGGCGCAGATGGGGAACAGGTCAGCAGTGGAAGTGACGAGATTTCTGGTCAACTTTCTTCAGCTTGTTTTTCTCAACAAGTTCCTCTTTGCTGAATAACCGCGCTTACCTTTCCTGACCATGTTTTGTGATTAGGCAGTACCCAAGCAGAACCATGTGTGAGGTGTGTAATGTGTGGTTTATGATACAGTACAGTGTAGACTGATTGGATTTTCCTAACTGTCTGTTTTGTTTGAGAGGGGCGGTGTGCCCAAAGCTGTGTCGGTAGGAATTTGTTTGGCAAAGCAGCTTGAACTCCACTGATGGGAGTGACCTGAGAGGCAGACATCAGTAAATCTCTGAGTTTTCTTAGTCAAAATGTTTGCACAACTAAGACTAAGGAGTCCCAGTTGGTCAAAGTTTAATCACAGGAATCATTGCGTTCATAAGAATACATTTCTTCATTTGGTTGCATTGCCTTTCTTTTACAATGTCCATTCATTCAGCCACGACATGAAGTTTACAAACCTGCCAGGCAGGAGATTTGCATGTAGAGTTCCAGGTACATATTTGAATGAAGCTTTATCTCCAGTCACACCAGAGATTTCACACAGCCTCCGGCAGTGTGCAGAACCATCTGCAAGACCAACGGAACTGTGTATCCGGATCCTCGTCAGGGCGGAGACACAAGAAGACAAACACAGCAAAGCCCTGTTTGCTGACTCTTCTCGTTTTTCACTATACTTGTCCAGGACTGATTTCTTTTTTTACACATTTACAGTATGTGCACCCCTCCCTCTTCTCTTCATCCCAAGACTGGATTTACAAATCTACTTTTATGCATTATTAATCAAGCACTCATTTCCAACATGTGTATTTATTGTGAGACAAGAGTTTCTATAAATAACAGAAGACAAAAAAGGATCCATCTAAACAATAATATACAGTACAATCTTTTGACTGCATTTAAAAAGCGTTTAAAAATTTTGAAATAAAAAAATAAAAAACGCTTGGGCTCCTGAAACATGGTTCTGATTTAATAGTTAAAAAGGAGATTTGCTGGCCTTTTGTGTGTCAGATTACAGTTTCAGTGAATTACTGGTTTTGAATAAAGAAATCTATTTTGAAGTCAAAATCATTTACTCACCTCAAGTTGAGCAAAACCTCTATGACTTTGGTTCTTCTGTGGAGCACAATATATTTTTAAAATGACTCAATGTCATTTGAGAACCCAAAACCTTATATTATATTTCATATTAAATAGTAGTTTTTTATATTTTGAAGTTTTCCCTTTTTAGCTTTTCTTTCAATTTTATGATGTTTTTTTTTCATTTTTATTAGTTTTAAATATTTCTATATATCTTTAATTTGTTTTTTATCAAATCACATCATTTA
Source organism: Carassius auratus (assembly GCF_003368295.1). Lineage (NCBI taxonomy): Eukaryota > Metazoa > Chordata > Actinopteri > Cypriniformes > Cyprinidae > Carassius > Carassius auratus. The sequence goes on along the minus strand of NC_039288.1, from coordinate 15,128,195 downwards.
TGTATTTATATAGTTTGTTTTAAGCGTTTAATCTAATAGTTGTTTACTAATTTTATTCCAATTGCAAACATTAATTTTAATTTAAGTTTTAATTTAACAATAACAAATTTGTTTGGAACAATATGCGGGTGAGTAAATGATGATAGAATAAAAAAAATTGTGTGAACCATCCCTTTAACAAGAGTCTACTTAGAGAAACACATTTCTCTGAAGCAAAAGTCTTTTTTCCAGCCATAGGTGGTCTTTATTTGGAGACGCCATGTGCAACCTCTGTTATTTAAGGCTGTGCTGGCTCTCTTGGTGTCTCCGGAGATCTACCTTTCTCTGGAAGCCTTTGGAACAGATCTCACAGCCGAACGGCTTGAATCCAGTGTGTTTGCGGCTGTGTGTGATCAGGTTCGAGCTCTGGCTGAAGGCCTTGCCACACACCTGGCATTTGTGAGGTTTCTCACCTGTTAACAAACATAACATAAAATTTCAAAAAATGCCATTTTAATCGGTATAAAAACACTGGAGAATCTTTGCTTTGAAGCCAGCTTGAAGCATGGATTTGCGTGCCACCCAGATTTGTTCTGTTTTCCGACACAGGAGTGGCTGTCTGCTATATGCAAAGCTAACTTTCCAAGAGGCACGAGGAAAGCAGGAAGACCAGCTATGCAAATCAAGACAACATTTGTTTAATCTTATTTTTTTGATTTATCTGTAGCTGTGCCGCTCATAGAAACACACCCTAGAAAGCCAACTTCAGCATCTCTTAGGCATATCCAGTTTTAATGATTTACATGGAATGAGATAAGATGTATTTCCAAATAATATGGAAAGAGATTTGGGGCAACTGTTATTAAATATTCACCGCTTGTGCACGTTATCATCGCCACAGATCTCTTTTTAACCCAGGTATAACAAACACACAGTCACACACCATGGCGTCTCACCTGTGTGGATGTAAGTGTGTTTCTTCATGTCAGATTTCTGGTGGAATCTCTTGCCGCAGTACTGGCAGGGGTACGGCCGTGTGTCCGAGTGGATCAGCAGGTGAGTGGACAGTGTAGAGGAGCGTTTGAAGGTCTTTCCGCACATCTTGCACTCAAAACTTCTTTCCTTTAAACACAAAACAACAACAAAATGAATTCCTTTGATAGGCGTTATCCAAATGCCAGCTAATGGGATTATGATGATACAGTATGATAGTGCAGCAGCTAACTGGATCAGCATGGTTTGTTCGTACCTGAGAGTGAACGTTCATGTGTTGCTCTAAGCTAACAGCGTGCCCAAAGCTCTTTCTGCAGATGCTGCATCCAAAGGGACGTGTGCCACTGTGAGAACGTCTGACGTGAACCTCTAGCCCATGAGGGGTGGAAAACACCTGGACAAGAGGACAGAAAACAACAATGGAATTCATATATATATATATATATATATATATTAATTATATTATATTATTAATTACAAAACCTAATTTTCTCATATTTTATTTATAAATTATTGTATTTATAAAACATTTAAATATATATTTTTTAATTGTAAGAATCACACACATGAATGAAAAAAATAAAATAATTTGAAGCTGAGACAGTATTTACAGTACTATTTACATAAAAGTATATAATATATATTTTTCTCATAATTTACATTTAAAAATAAAATTGTATCATTTGTATTTTATTTCAAAAATATTTTCATTTATAAATAAAATTATAAACAAATGGATAATTTATTTGTAAACAAAATAATATATATTTAATATATATATTTTTTAAATAAAAGAATCTGAAAATAAAAAATTTAAATAAGAAATGAATACATGATTTAAAAATTATGTTTTAAATAGATAATTAAATCTATGTTTAACCTTATTACAGGTAATGCAGTGGTAGGTGTTCGACGTGGGTGAGTAGTGTGTGCTACAGTCCAGTGGTTGTGGAGACTCAGAGCTCTGCTTCAGATGCGCTCCGTACAGGCTGCTGGCGTGCTGCAGGAGAGATGGAGAGAAGCCCATCTTCCTGAAGTCATATGTTGCAGGAACATGATCCCAGGTATAAGAGCTCTTGTAGTAGGGAGGGAACTCTGCCAGATGAGGCTCTGTTGGAGGCAGAGCGGAAACATTATGATTATTATTGTTATTGTGTCTAAATCTGCCCTGGAGATTTTACATGATACTTGACAAAAAAAATAAAAGATGCCAGTGCTCAGACACTCACCCGGTAAGTAAAACGGGCGTCTGGTTGTGACAGGCAGCTCAGGTAGAGATGGTACTGGGCAGTCGGGATCTCGCTCACACTTGATCAAGTCATATGGGTCTCTGTGGGGCGGCCGAATGACCGAATCTATCAGAGGCTGTTCTGGGGAATTACTTTCCTTTGGTTCCAAAGGGACCAGTGCTGGGACTGAAAAAATGACATCATAAGATTGAAAAATGCATGTGGTACAATGTTGCAGCACATCGGCAATGAAAATAAAATTCATTTTAATAAAATAACATACAATTTTAGAAATTAAAGTTCCAAAAAATTCCATTCAGAAAATTCCAACAATTCCAAAAACCAGCATCTTTGGTTCCTCAAAGAAAATGTCTTACCTTTTTTTAAGTGTGAAGAACATTTTAAAAACCTTAAGAACATTTTACGGAATGGCAAGGTTCCATGAAGTACCTTTAATTTTATTGTAAACACTGAACATCAGTACATTAAAAAATGAAACATTAAACCAAGTTTGTTTCAAATGGAAACTTGTGCTATCTGTTAAAAAAATAAAATGCCACTTTGTTTTATTTATTTTTTGTTTTTTAATGCAATGACATTTGATGCAATAATAACTTTCGCTTAACTATCCAAATAATTTCTTACAGCCACTTTATTCACTCAGGCAACTCCTTTCTAAAGGGAAACTGATAAAGTATTTATATTTGAATAAGACTATTTATGCAATAAATGTGTACACAAAAACTTATGACAGCATTAGACAGATCTAAGATTGTTCCTCACACTTAATTACACGATTACATTTCCTCCAAATTAACCCTATAAAGAACAGTTTTGATCCAGTGACAATACTGCTCTCTTGTTTGAATAGGACTAGTTTGCATATTCGTAACATCCAGCCTAACTGCTCTACAGCTTATGGACTTCCATGGAATACAACCTATTGAGCTACCTTAGTAAACAGCACATAAAGCCCAAAATGCTGTCTTAAGTAAGCAGCTGTCAAGGTTTTAGACACAGCCCTAGAATCAAATAACAGTCAGCCTGAGGCTGAGGCACCATCAGCAAACACCAATCTGACAGGTGCTCACCACATCCACTCATCACTCACTGGAGACAAATCATTTATTCATCCCTAATAGGAGAATTAGAGATCCATAATTATGTAAACGAATGTGAAACATACAAAACCAAGAACATTTTAATTATATATTACTGTTTATTATTCGTCTCATGAACACCATATGTCAGACAGGTGAATTTGGAGGTCTAGTTCAATTGATTTTTAAATGCTATAAGCTATTTAAAATACAATAGCTCAAGTAATAAAATAAAATATAAACTACCGAGCACTTTAGTATAAATTCAGTAAGCCTGATACTAAAATATAATAATGGCACTTACTTGTTTTGTGTGTTTGGTCCGGGAGTTTCTGTTCACTTTGCTTGATGTCAATGGGTCGGTGCACATTGTGAGTTTTTTTACTTTTCACCAGAAACGATCGTGGCATGATGATTCTGTAAAATAGATTTGTTTACAGATACTTTAATTTTCATAGTTGTCATGATCTACGAAATAACACTGAACATGTCTATCAGGTATTACAAGCTTATAGAATAAAAAGAAAAACTTAAACATTTTCCAACAAATGACAAAATAAAAAAGTATGATAGTCCTATCATATTAAAAATAACAACAACAACGAAACTCAAAACTCTTGTAATAATATTATTTTCCTTTCATGTCTAAAAATGAAGTAGCCAAATAAAATGGAAATTTTACACAGTTACTACAGGCTACAATATCTGGTGTTGATGTTTTGAAAATTTCAGTCAAATTTAGGTTTGAGACATTTTCTATGCTAAATTAATACACCAAATTACTGTTAAATAATATATTATTTTAAATGTAAGTGATATGTATGGAAAACTTTTAAATAATTGGGTTTAATTGAAAATGTATTATAGCCTATATAAAAAAACAGCTTACCTGAAGGAAAACTGAAAACTTAATGTTTAAAGTCCTTTGATTGTTTGAGTGGCAAACTTCGTGCTGAAAGGTGTAAGAAAATCCGTTGTGATGTTTAGAAACTTAAGCACTGCATCGCTGTGAGTTGGTTGCGTTGAGTTTTTTCAACTCCCCTCCCTGATTTTCAATCCGATAATTCTGCGGTGGAATCTGACTGAGCTTTCAACCAATTACAGACAGCAGACGCGATATTTGCTTACTAAACCTGGTGTGCTGCGTGCGATCATTTCATTATGATTTTCCAACATAGTTAAGATATTTTAACAAATACTAGTTATTATTTTAAAATTACAGATAGAATATTGGATTGCATTTTTATATTATTATTATTATTATTATTATTATTATTATTATTATTATATTAGCCCACATCTCTTACTGCTACGACATGTGTTAAAGGTTCAAAATATTTTGCACATTTAATTATTATAATTATTTCTTAATTATCTGCTGTCAATTTAATAATCTATCATCATAGTTATTGGTCATCTGTTGACTTTGCTGTAGCGGGCTTAAAACATAAAACCAATAAACCAGCAACAAACTTTGCTTGAACATAACATTACCCCTCTAAATACACACCAAACCTGTCATGTTGGTACCTCATAATGTTTGCTTACTTTTATTTGCACAGTTGTGTTTTGGTTGCAGCCTTAGGCTTTTTATAAGATATTTGATTAAAAGCACAATTACGCTATTAACTCATTGTTTGTGAAAACTAAGCGCTGGAAAATTCTTGGATGTTTATTTATTGAGTGTCTGTAACCCAGGAGCGTTTTGATCCACTCAACATTGTTCATTTAAAATCCCCGGTCAGTTTATTTTTATTGTCTTGTGCTCGCATTATGGAATCGATTAATGTGTTTACGCCCCCGTGTGGATTGGTGGTGAATTGCAGCGCATCTTTAAATGACTTCAAAATAAATATCTTTTTTATGGGCGCTTAAGTTTGTGTTGCAGTCTCTCTCTCTCTCTCTACTAATGATCCTATATTATTTAAAAAGAATATAACTTAATTATAAATAACTAGATAAATTATAAATGTTCGCTATTTTGACAGGCTGATTTACTCTCAACCCTCAAATTCTATGATAGCAAAGTCTGTATATTATCCGACTGTCGTAAAAGTATCGTACTGTATGTTTTTTTTTTTTTTAATTAATTCTCTATTTTCATTTTTAGTATCATTGGCGTCAAGCAGAGTGGCGCAGCGGAAGCGTGCTGGGCCCATAACCCAGAGGTCGATGGATCGAAACCATCCTCTGCTAGATAGTTTTCTTTTCTAGAATGTGTAGTGATTTAAAATGACAGCTTGTAATCTCAAGTTTAATATAGCCTACACAAATAAAATGAATAAAAATAAATAAATATGAAATAAAGTAAATATAAAAGAACTAAGACAAGTGAAACTAAAGGCAAAAAATAAACTAATGACAAAAGCACACTACAGCATTACTAAAACTAAAAATAAATAATAAAATGAAGCCTGATATAAAAAATAACGGATCCAAAATATTTTAGATAATATAATATAATATAATATAATATAATATAATATAATATAATATAATATAATAGAATAGAATAGAATAGAATAGAATAGAATAGAATAGAAAATGAGTCTAATAAATAGTAAATTGCATGTAGTCAGAACGGAGTTCAAACAGACACTCAGATCAGATCAGATATGAACAAGAAGGCATGGAAAACACCAATGTGAGTGTTGCAAACACTGAAAAATTAAGGCGTTATACCACAATGTGTACTATTATGAGCTAAGAAATTGCTGATGTATTTAAATTGAGGTCTGAGACCATAATAAACCACTAGAGGGACATCTCCACTAAAAAAAAAACTCAACAAAAAACAGTCTCGTCCATGACATTTAACCATTTGCGTGCATTTATTGCAGGCCAGTTCCGTATAAATATTTTTTCACTTCTTATATACATGCTCAACCAGAGGCAAAGATCAGCGTACAAAATGTTACATTTCTGAAAGATGAGATAAATAACTTATGTTGAATATAATGTTAGAAAGTGTTAGAAAGTGATGGATAAATTAGTGCAATGATCTTACCACAGTTTTCTTTTGTTTTAAGGTTCTCATGTGATTACATGATAACATAGATTATTAAATAATTGTAATTTTAGGTAGACTATCCCTTAACCGTATTATATGAATCATAGTTATTATTATTATTTTAAGTACCTTTTAACGTAAATAGTTTATTATTTGGATTTTAATATAGTTTTCTATTTTCTTCCTCACGCGTGCATTCTTATGTATGTATGTATTTTTAGGGGAAAAAATACTTTTTAAATGTAATTGTTTAATAGCGTCTATGGCTGGGCAGATTTATCGCCCGCGCTCACCAACGCGAAAACCGCATTACAGAGCCCTGCATCCCTCCACCCCTTCAGAAAAACAACTCGGCCTAACTGCAGGATTCTCTAAAACTTCCATACATGAGTCTTGCTCCCGCCACAATTCACTGTGTATATTAATTATGACAGCTGTTAATTTCTGACAACATTCACGTCATATGTCAATGCTCTGCGTCCAGGTACAGGCGTGTTTTTGAGAGCGCGGGGATTATTTATCTTGCACGGTTGCGGATGGTGACCGTGCAGGGAAGGGTTGTGAGGTGTTCAAGATGGCTGCGCCCTGTGGAGTTCAGTTGCTCTAACAGGTAAACAGGCTTATTAAACGATGTTTTTTGTTGTGATATTTTGACATCATACATTTTGACAGTCGGAATGTTAGATTTGCTCGCTCTTCAGTATTTTGTGCGCGTTATTGAGTCTCTCAGGCGCAATTTCTGATTTGCACTAAGCTTGTCGATAATAAGACTCTCTTGCCTAGGACTGTCAGTGTCAGTGAAATAATAGTCCCCAATGATTGTTACTGTTTCGAATTGAATCACAATAAATCTCTGCATGCATATGCTCGAGTTTAAGAGGAAAGTTGAAATGCACGGGGAAATATTTCATTTTGTTGGCGCATTTTTTTGGAGACAGTCCCGCAGATTCTGGCCATTGTTCTCGTGCGCTGTTTACGCCTGTGGTCATTTCAACAGAGCTGCTGTCAGAGCATGCAGCCTAATCCACAACATCTATCTGCACATGTGTGTGCACTGTTACTTTGCAGCATGCAAAGGTTGAAATACAGTCATATATTGTGGGATTTGCTGCCTGTTGCACGCCCTTGCGTGTGTTTTTAAACAGAAATCCTTTCGCAGGCAAATAATGCAGTGCAGTCCCAAGCATTGCCTTATTTTATTTTATTTTATGTTAGATCTTTGGATATCGGTTATTTGCACTGACTCGTATGTCTTGTAATTTACTTAATGAACTTCATGTTGCTATATATATATATATATATATATATATATATATATATATATATATATATATATATAAAATATTATTTTTATTTTTTTAACAATATCCTTTAATTTTTATTTAAAGTTAATTGAAACAATGCACATTTCTCTACTTCTGTATGGATGTTTTTACACAACCTCTTTAAGGAATTTGTTTATGTGGTCCTGAACATGGCATATAAAGCTTCTTTGTGCTGTTAACTGCTCTGTTTTCTAGTTGGCAAGTACAGGCTCAGTTCATGTTGAGGTCGTCCAAAACTTCATCTTATTAGTGTTTTTTCCCCCTCCATGAATGCAGTGCATGCTCTTAGTTTGTGGGCTACGATCATGAAGTTAATCAATGAACTTCTATGCATCTACTGTGCAGAGTTATTTCCATTGAGAGGTCAGCTTGCCATGACCTGCTCTAGATGGTTCTCATCTTGCACAATGTTATGCTTAGAGTAGTGCTTTGGGTTTCATAACAGCTTTTAGTTTGGTTGAGAACTGGAATGGTCTCCAGCGAGGAGACGGTGTCCTAGCAGTTGTTCATGTTGCATGTTTGACTGTCAGCTTGAGGTTTTGGTGACTTGTGTTACTGTCAAAAATAAGCTAGTCAGGATGTAGCTTTAGACCCAAATCTGAAAGAAGTTATTGCACTGGGAACGTGGCAGACCTTTCGGAATCAAATTCAAAGAAGAATATTTATTATAGTGGGAAGACAATGTCCTGACTATCTGCCTTTAAACATTGGGGCTAGTGTGAAAGTCTTTTGTGCCAATTGATGGAATTATTACTAGCTGACACAGTTTTTTACCGCATTTTGCATTTCTTGGTACATGTAAAGTTCCTTTTTTATTTTACTTAAAAAAATTCTCAGCCTTGCAAACTATTTACTCATTTATAATCATTCAGTAATCAACATTCAATTGTATTTCTGTGAATACTGCTGATCTATTTTTCAGCAAGGATGCTTTAAACGGATCAAAGGTGACAGTAGAGATATTTTTAATGGTACATAACATTTCTGTTTCAAATAAATGCTGTTCTTTGGAACTTTTTATTAATGAAAGAATCCTGAAAAATGATATCATGGTTTTGCACAAAAATATAAAGCATCACAACTGTTTTCAACATTGGTAATGATAAGAAATATTTCATGACCTCCAAATCAGCTTATTAGAATGGTGGCTGAAAATTCAGCTTTGGTGTCACATGAAAAATTTAATTTAAATTTTTTTTTTAATAGAAAAAACTAAAACCGTATAAATATTTGAGCCACTGGCCCAATAGTACATGCAAAAACTATTTCTTATAGTTTAAAGTATTAACCCTTAACATGCTCCTTTATCGCTCCATTTAGAGTTAAAACTCGCTGCTTAACTTATTTTCACTGCTCTTGTGTTGTGAAGTATATTCTAATCAGGCCACTAAGACATGTCACATTCCTCTGGTCTTATTATGAGTTTTCTTTGACTATATTAATGCTTTGACCTGATGTTGTCAGGCGGCTGTGACGACTGCTGACTTTTGTCACGTCTGTGCAAGAACAGATCACAACATGTGAATCTTAGATGCTTCAGAATCTGTCTGGTTTGTTTTTTTACTCTCCTGGAACGGCCAGCCCACATTACCACATGATGTTTATGATGGCATAATTCTGTGGGAATTTTCCTGCACATCTTGCAGTGCTTTACTCCCTCTCAATTGGAAAGTTTACTTAAAGGTAGAAACTGCAAAATGTTCTCATGGATATTTGATGGAGACAGGTGTTTCTAGACAAGTGATGCAAGTCCTCAAATGTGTTTTGCAGTTGTGCCTGGAGACTGTATCGACGGGCGGCCCAGGGACCCCTCCAGGCTGGACAGGACACGGGACGTCGTGAGAGTGACGTCTAAGAGGTCCTTCCCCGCTCCCTAGACTGTTTCAGAGACACCCGCCTCCGAACCCTCCATACCACCATGTCCAGGGAACAGCTCAACGTGGGGGATCTGCTTCCTCTGCTGGAGACCTCTGACCTCCGCCAGCTGGATGAGATCAAGGGCCTTCTCAATGAACACCTCAGCACAGGTCCAGCCGAATACTGTTAGCAGAGGCAGCCTCTGGAACATTTACCCAGTTCTTGTGTTGAATTTTTAAACTTCTCGATGTTTGCTACAGGATCCATATTATAATTCCTTGCAGTGTTTTATTGCATGACAGACGGTATAAAATCGACTCATGTTTTGCAGATCGAGGGTCTGTGCTGATGAACGGCTTGGTGGATTATTTCCTGGAGACCAACTCCGCCCAGGCAGTGCACATCCTGTCCTCAGTGAGGGAGCCACACGATAAGGTGACTGACAGCCCACTGATTTTTCTGCCTTGCTTCTCACACAGTCTAAACTTGCTACCCAGAAGAGAATGTTCTCAGCCTTTTTCTGGATCTTTTCAGTGTTTCTCACTCAAACCATTTTCCCTGAGGTTTTCTGCCAAATTTAAATCGTGATAGTATAACCTTTGAAATTAATATTAGTAGTGTAATTTACAGTTCAATTTTTTATTATTATTATTAAATACTTTTTTTATTTTAATTTTAAAGTACAGTATTATTATTGTTATTATTATTATTATAACATAATTCTTATTTTGTTTAATATTTTCACAATAAGAATGATCATCACTGTTTCAGTTGGAATGTTGCCTATGATAACAGAAAAGGAGATTTATTTATTTTTTTTAAACCAAAAAACAAGCTATAGAAAATACATTTGTTGTTCTGTATAATTTTGACATGAAATCAACTTTTTGGGAAATAAAATCAGCTACTTTTATTGAGAGAAAAAAATTAAAATTAAATTAATTTCATGCAAATAATTATTCTTAGAATTTGTTTAAGAATTACAAGTAGTAACTTGAGTACAGTTAAAAGTTATTATTTTATATCTTAGCTGGAAAGAAAGAATAAACCCAAGAGTGAATTTTTGATGACAATGAATCTCATTGTAATTTTTACCCAATATCTTGCAGTCCAAACTAGTTTACAATATTACTATAAATGCAAATATTATACACTTGACCATGTGAGCACATAATGTAGGTGTGTTTATATGCGACCAGCCCACATTCTTAGAGTAAAAAAAACAACAACTGTGAAATCTGAACAAATTTGATTATATCTTTAAGGATTATAACTATTTCATTAATATTTGATTACAGTAATAAATGTCTTGGGCAGAGAACACATTATCAGCCGTTCTGAGTCTTGTCTATAAGATGACTCATCAGTTTTGTCTGTTTCTCAGCACCTTTTTGATAAAATGAATGAATGCATGGCTAAAGCCCCCTGTCGCCTGCCCACCCTCACTCTACTGGGGCACGTTGTCCGTAAGCAGCCGTCTTGGATCCACAAGATTTCCCGCTATCCGCTGCTGCTGTCTCTCCTCAAATGCCTCAAGGTAAGCTGATAATGTGAAGGATCTTTCAGATATGCCTCTTGTTATTGTATCTTGTAACCTACAGTGTACATGTGATAATTTGTGTGTTACAGACGGACACAGACGTTGTGGTTCTGATAACTGGAGTCCTGGTGCTCATCATACTATTACCCATGATTCCCCAAGCTGGCAAGCAGCATCTCTATGATTTTTTCGATATCTTTGGCCGTCTGGCTTCTTGGAACCTGAGAAACCCAGGTAAGAGTTACTAAGCATGCAAATACTGTTATATCCCTGAGGTATATATTGAAAGGCTCTGGATGGTTTTAGCTTATTGCAAATGATTTCATTTGTAATCACATGCCTCATAATATTTTTGGATGGTTAACTAGCTGTGTGATCAATCTCTGTTGACAGGACACGTTCCGGAGGTTTATCTCATCCACCTGCACGCAAGTGTCTACTCGCTCTTCCACCGGCTGTATGGGATGTATCCCTGCAATTTTGTGTCTTACTTGCGCTCCCATTACAGCATGAAGGAGAACGTAGACACTTTTGAGGAGGTGGTCAAGGTGAGCTGTCAGTCATAGCTTGGCCAGGAGGTTTGCCAAAAACATGCGATTTAAAATATTCCAATGATTTTCCATAGAATTATATTATGAGGGGATCCATGTCAAGCTTCAAAAATGACAAGTGCCTATGCACTAGTGGTTGTGGCTTATGGTTAATAAGTGAGGGTGTGATTTTAGTCAAATATAACTGAAGGTGTTTATGTCTGTGTATATGTTACAGCCCATGCTTGAACATGTCAGAATACATCCCGAATTAGTGACCGGAACCAAGGACCATGAACTAGATCCCAGCCGGTGAGGAAATCATGACACTTGACGCTTTAAATGCATAAACCATGAGCGTAACAGTCACTCTTTTCTCTCTTCAGGTGGAAGAAATTTGAAATCCATGATATCGTTATTGAGTGTGCCAAAGTCTCTCTGGACCCAAGGGAGGCGTCCTGCGAAGAGGGCTATGCCAGCATGCCTGAGCATTTCTGTGCTCATCTACAACAACGTCCGGATGATTGCACTGCCAGCCCTTACGGTGACTTCCACAGTAGCTACGGTAACACTCTCATCCTGTCTGATTGAATTCTTCAAACTCAGCCTACAGCAAAATAGCACTTTTCAAGGTTTTATTTTTTCTATCCTAGAGATGGTGATTTGGCTATATAAATAGATTTATAATTTAGAAAAACAGATTTTCTGCTAGTAACTGCAAGGTCATGAGTTTAGTTTCTCTTGAATACACAGCTGAATAATATCTTATGCCATATGTATAAAATGTAATAGGAAATTAAGCTAGGCAAGATAAAAGTCAGTCACAGTCTATTTTCAGGCATGTTCTGTTTTTGTAGCAGCGGCAGGATGTTTTTTGTGGACGTAATTTTTCTGTCCTTTTCCAGGAAGTTCTTCCTCGACTCATTTCTCCACCCCTCGTCAGCCTGTCGTCCATCCCTTGGCCCTGTCCTCTTTCTCAGGGACGCAGCCCCCCTATCGCAGCCCCACTGGAACCCGTCGGCAGGTGAGAGTCCACCATGCTCTGGAATCTAGAAATCCTGTTTTTAGTTTGCAGTTTAGGATTTGTTGGTTTTAGCAGCGGAGTTGCAATATTGGAGCATGTGTTTGGTGCGGAACTACCTGTTTGAATCCAGTGACTCCGGGTTGGCACACTAGTTTGTGAAGCAGCACCAGTGCAGGAATCGGCATCTGCTTCCCTCCCTCTTGTTGTTTTTTTTCCCGCTTGTCAGCTGTTGTCCATAAATCACCCATCACCGAAACCCTCCCTTCCCGCTGCACATCAGAGCTCCCCCTCCTTCTCCCATCGTGAATCATCTCCTTGTTCTCCAGGCAGGCTGAGGAGCTGAGAGGAAAGGAGGGGAGAGGTGTTGAGTCATTTCGGTGGGTATGCAGGGCTTTGAAAAGAGAAAAACATGCCATCTCTTAGCTGACGCAGAAACGGTTGTCTTGGTAATGTGAATGACGCTTGAGCTCTTTCTCCAAACCTGTTTCCTCCCATGGTCAGGACCTTGATTCTGGTGTTCACTCCATAGCTTGAAAACAAATAGCATTGCATTTGTTTTCTAAATGAGCACAGTTGGTCACATGTTAATGTTTTTCTCACAATTCAAGATCATGTTCTGACAGTTTTGTTGTGATTTGGTAAATACTTTCTATTAGGGGTGCATTGTTCTGGAAATTAGAGGATGATGCAGAAAACAGTTATTTTAAAACTGTAATTTGCTGATAGCAATTTGATTGCCAGTGTTAATAAATAAGCAAATAGAGCTCAGAGTGCAGCATCTCTTTAAATAGGAAAGTGCTTTTCAAGATCTAGTGCTCTTACAGAGTTAAACTTAAAGTTAGTGCTAGATGATGATCTCAATCTTAAAATAAGTACAAACATTTAAATATTGGCAATATTGGCTAATTAAAAAAAATATTCTGTATGGTACCAATGAATTGTACTTTATTACACTTTTCACTATGCCTCATGCTGGCGCAAAATATACTACACTCTGAAATTGCTGACAAAAGTTTTCACTTTGTGAAATGGTTGTTTTGGATGGGTAAAGGATAAATCTATTAGATGCCATCTGATAATCACAAGATTCTGCATGAGCAGTCATGGGACTTATTTTGTGTGTGCTTGTGTTTATTTATAGAACTCCAGCTGTGAATTTAATGCCACATATGGCTTTAAGGATTCCCTCTGGAGCCCCTCCTCTCAGTGTGGGATGGCCACGCCCCCTTCCTCTCGTGGGATGTCACCAAACCCGGAATTGTCCCAGAGTGCCTCTCACCTACCAAGCCGCCTCTACAGCACACCTGGTGACTATACTGACTGTGTTTGTTCACAGTCAATATTGACATTTAGCATGTTGGCACGGGTAGGCACATCTGGGTCTCCGTTTCCTTAGGCACTAGTATGAATTTGGTCTTGTCATCTTCATTGTAGCAGGTGGAAAAGGCACCCCATCCTCGAGCACCCCTGCGGCCTCTTCACCTCCTCCCAGCCTCTCCGATGAGTTGTCCCCTGTGTCTCTGCCTCGAAGTACCGCCAGCCCACCATGCAAGGTACTTTTGTGGAGGATGACCATTTGTGTGGATCTGTAGTATTCCCTTAAAGTGATAGTTCACCCAAAAATGAAAATTCTGTTATAATTGACTCATCAAAAACTCTATTTTTCTTTAGTAGAATACAAAAAAAGACTTTGTAAAAGATGAAATTCAGCATGTTTTTGACATTTATTGTACCAATATAGTCAAAACATTCTTTAATGATGATAGAATTTTTTACCAAAAGCCATTTTAACTGTTATGTGCTCTTTAGGATGGTAGACCTTTAGACCACACCAAACCTGTCTTGGTCAGACAGGAGCCAGTCAGACAGGAGCCAGACAGAGAGCTTGAGAAAACTGGACCTGAAATGTTCAATCATAGAGGTATGTTACATGTAAGAATCACTCAAAACAAGAATTGTGTTTTGACATTACCAACACAACAGCCTGACAAAAAAAATTTGATGGTCAGTTCTCTTTAAAAAGTTAGTTTAAGTATTTATTTAGACTTTGGTTAAAGGGTTAGTTCACCGAAAAATGAAAATTATGTCATTAATGACTCAATCTTTCGTTCGTTTTCTGGAGCGGCTCGGTGTTCATCTTCAGTTCTCTCTTCACAGCAGTTCAGTCAGTGTACTGTTTGAGTACATGAAATACTCCGGGATATTGGTTTGTTTGAACTCAGAGGGAGTGTCATCCACGTTAAAAAAGTTAACAGCTTAAGTCATTTGTGGATTAATGTGTATTGGAGACACGAAATGTTTCGAACGATTCAGTTCGATTTGGTGAACTGTTTCAAGAAGATCCGGTTACATCGAATGATCCGTTCGCAAACCGGATATGACAAACTGCTTTGTTTTGAACTCTCTTACAACAGATTATAAATGCATTAATTTATTGATGCTATACAATATACTATTGGAGCCTGTTTCTGCCAAGAAATAATAATAAAAAAAAAAGGTAAATGCGACTTTTTATCTCATATTTCAATTTTTTTATCACAATTGTTTGTAAAAAAAAAAAAAAAAAAAAAAAGTCGGAATTACGAGAGAAGTTTATGCTGAATTGAACAGTTCTGAGATTATATCTTGCAATTCTGATATTTTTGTCCATCTCGCAAGTGTGATTTTGTGTAATTGTGACTTTTAATCTTGCATAATTTTTTTTCCCCTTGCGGTAATGAATTTATATCTCACATTATGAGATAAAATATATTTAAAGAATATTATTATAAAGATTTACCTTTTTTACTTTTTTCATCCCGTGGTGGAAACAAGCTTCCATAATAAAGTTAAGACATTTTTTGTGAATGGGCCTGTAGATGTGTCATTATTAAGAATACGTCTTTTATCTGACCCAGATGGCAGAGGTGAGAACATGCCCATGACCCTGACCGAGCTCTCTGTGTACATGAAAGAGCAAGAACAAGAGAGGATCGAGAAAGAGCGAGAGGACGGTATGAACTAGCACTCAGCGGTTGTGTGTGGCTTTTGAGTTGCTTCATACCAGTTGTGTCTTTTCCTGACAGACTATCTAAACTAGTACGCTCTGGAAATGTCCTTATATAATTTTCTATCTACATTCTCTCAGCTGCCATCACAGAGGAGCTTGTAAAGTTAACAGAGGAAAAGCAGGATTTAGCTGGCCCTCGGGGCTTTGACTCTCCATTTTTCAGCACCACAGAGACCCTGACCGGAGCGCAAGAGAAACCACTGCCCTGTTCTGTCCTTGGGAGCTCGACTAGAGACCCTAACACTGCAATCTCCACGCCAGACAAGACCGAGATCACTCCTGGGGACAGAGGCAGAGTCAGCAGAGGCCCATCCCAGGAGCATCCCTGGTCCTTCCAGCCAGTGTTCATGCCCATCGAGCACCAAACGCATAGCCAACTTCATCAGAGCCCCTCTGCACCAGAGGATGAGGCCCTTAAATATGGCTTGTGCTCCCCGAGCCCATTCAAGGCGCCACCCCTGCCGTATGAGGCTCTGTTTGACCTGGCCCTGCCTCGGGCAGCCTCACTCTTCGTGGGGAGGAAGACCTCAGAGATTGTGCAGCGAGAAACCTGGGAGAGGATACAGAGAGGAGATGTGGACAAACAAGGGGAGGAGGGGGGTGCGGTGTCTGCCTCCCCCTTGGAGGTGCTGGATCGCCTCGTGCAGCAGGGCAGTGACGCCCATGACAAAGTGTTAAAGAGGTAGGCCGTTTGCTTTCAAGGTTTGCAACAACTCTTGTCATTGCTTTTGGTAATGGGGCTTGGTGGTAAGAGATCTGAGCTTACAGTCAAAAGGTTGACGGTTCGAACCCTGCAGGGCATTAAAATGAAACGAAAATTCTCTCATCCTTGGTTAGATTTAATTAAAAGCCTAATTTAAATCTCTTCATCATATAAAGTGATTGTATCTCTTCACAAGACTTGGATTCAACTGCTTGGATTTATGTGGTTTCATTTTGCAATGCCTTCATAACCTTCATTAAGTTCATCCAAAATAATGACCTCATAGCTACATGCTAATATAATAGCAACTAGCTAAATAGCAACTAGCTAACAATTTCTCAGAACTCCTTCCTAGTGTTGAGGACATTTATGCCCAACAAGAATAACAAATTTTCTTCAGAATATGTAAACAGTCTAGTTTATTTTACAGTTTCCAAACTAGAAAACTTGTTGAAGGGCTGCTGGTGTTGCTCTGAGGCTCTTTCTTTAAGGAAAACTGGGTCAGACTAGTTGCATATTTGCTTACTAACTCACTATCACACAGAAACAACTGTCTGCATTGTCCTGTGTCACATCCACTGCCATGCAAACAGCAGAGCCTGTGTTAACAGAACACAATAAGAGCTCTTTCTCTCTCCTCCTGCCCTGCACAAGCTTTACTAGAAGACACATAATTGAGTTGGGTTACTGGGCTCACACAATTTGAGGTGTTTTGGCTCTGGTCAGAGAGGGTTCTGTGTGGAAAGGCTTCCTCTGCCAGAATAGCAGTGTGTCCGAAATTACTGTCACATTGCCACTGACCTTGTTGATCCTGTGTTTTCTCCCTTCCTTTTCTTCCAACACTTCCACAATCGCTGTCAGATTGCCTCTGCCAAGCAAGTCAGCTGACTGGACACACTTTGGAGGTAAACAACATTACATGAGCACACATTCGCTACTTGTGCAAAAGTAGTTCTTTCAGAGTACAGAGAAACAATGCTATGTTTTCAGCAAGGGGAGGTTGATAAAATGGTGAACGTTTTGTGTGAACTTGAAGTAATTGTTTCCATTTAAAAATCTCAGGGTGGATCTCTCCCCTATTATCGGACACTTTGGTTGTGCAATAGGTAAATTGTAGATGACAAATAATAACTATTAGATTAGAAAAGATTGTTTCTAATCAAAGCACCTTTATTTACATTGCCATTTATACAAAACAGATTGTTTCAAAGCAGCTTCACATTTATATACAGTTTTATCAAATATACCAAAAAAATCTAATTCTGCTATATAGGATCTCTAAGAAAGACATAGTATCATTAATCAGCTCATGCTGATTCTACATTAGAGTTAATACCTGAAAGGCTTTTTACAGGTGGATCTCAATAGACATGTGCCAGTATTCGGTAACGTGACATATCACGGTAATGGATATTGCACAATGTTGTTATCGTAGGCACTTCTAAATATTGTGAATAATTATATATTACAAATTATTCCGAATTTGGAATGCATTTTAAGAATACTATTCCCATAAAAATGCACAACACCCCTGTATGCTGCATGTGCGCTCGGATGTAAACAAGCACGCATGAGAAGCGCATTGGGGAACATGTGAGAGACGCGCTGAATTAAAGCACATTCACTCTCTCACAGCAGATGGTGCTAAACTGCAGAAAATGCAGCCCTTGCCCTGCAAGCCCCATAAATAATGCAGCTGCTACTTTCTAAAACATACTGGAATAATTTTAAATTGCCATTCAGATTTGTGTATTCGCTATGATGTTCATCACATTGCCTAATACTTAAGTATTTAGACTTAATAGGCTATTTATAAAAAATAAAATAAAAATAAAAATATTTTAATATGGACTACTACAGCCCTAGATATTTTGGTTGAAAGTGTTTTGATTCTTAATTGTTAATTCAAATTAGGGCATCATTAGTTAACATTAGTTAATTCATTAGTTAACATAAACTGCCAATGAAAAAATTCTTCTTAACATTTGTTTATCTTAGGTATTCTGGTATTTATAACACGTTGTTAAAATCTTAAGTTGCAACTGTATTATTTAATGAGCTAACATGAACTAAGACTTGTATTTTTTAACAAAGATTAATAACTTATGTAGCAAATGTAGCTATTGCTCATTGTGAATGCTAATGGTTAACTAATGAGGTCTTATTCGAAAGTGATACCTATGGGTCTTTTGCACTTTAATCTGTATTGCTTCATTGTATTTAAATCTTCAGTTATTTTTGTTATAGGAAAAAAAGTTATTTAACCTGTTTTACTGTATTATGACCAGTGAATAGTTGAGAGATATTGGTGGGTTTTGTGAGCCAAAATCATCTCAATTAATAGAAGAGACTTGAACTACTTCATTCTGTATGCACTGAATTTATTTAATACATGAGTTTCACAATTTGAGTTAAATTACTGAAATAAATGAACGTTTCCACGACATTCTAATTTACTCAGATGCACCTGTATGTGTATGAGACCTGCAAAATGCAACAATTATTTTAATGCTTAAGACTAAAAAAAGCGTCTACTGTTTGTATAATGTATGAGTTATGCAGAAATCTTTTTTTGTTGTATTTTGTAATGCACAGGTTCTGCTCCTCTGGACGAGCTGCACACACTGCGCAGTCAGCTGCTGCTGTTACACAACCAGCTCCTGTACGAGCGCTACAAGCGAGAGCAGCACGCCGTACGCAACCGACGTCTGCTTCGGCGCATCATCAATGCCACCGCACTCGAGGAGCAGAATAACGCCATGGTAACCTCAGCTTAGAGTCATGATCTGTGGGACAACATTCAGTTTGACTCCTCTTCTGTCACTAGATATACGATTCTGAAATGTGAAATGTTTTCTTTTTGGCAAGCCTGGTTTGGTGGTACCTGATATGCACCTTGACCACTAGAGGGCAGCAGAAGCAGTTGATTGTATGCATGTGTTTGTTTCAACAGAAGGACCAGCTGAACCTGCAGAGTGTAGATATCATCTCTTTTAGAGAGAGCCTGCAGGTAGAGCAGCAGAGATACCGGCAGCTCTGGGACAACCGAGAGACTGTGGTTACATGCCTGCACAGCCAGATACGGCAGCTACAACAGGCCAGAGATGACTACTACACCAAAAACCAGGAGTTACAGGTGCTAATCAGTTTATTTTTAATTTATTTTTTCAAATCTTTATAACTCCATACCCCAAAGCTGTAGTGTATGTAATTTAAAAGTAAATGAGATGGCCATGACATTGCAGTTTAGAATCAGTTTGATTATTTTATTATGCACCTGTGATCCTCCAATCAGAGTAAACTACAAGAATGCCAGAAGCGAATAGGTGAGATGGAGGCGGAGCTTCAGAAGGCGAACAACAAGGTGTGCCACACAGGACACCTGCTGAACCAGCTCACTGCCAAGGTATAAAGAATCACCCTGTCTCTTGAGCTCCAAAAAGAGCCAATCCCATATCTTTCAGTCCATTTGAGTCTTCTATTCGAAGTAAATTATCATTTGTAATTTTGGTGTGAATGTTCCCTTTAAATATTTTGAGTACGCTGTGATTATAGATCATCATTATCTTCCTTTAACTTATCCTTTCTTCAGTTGTCATCGAGTGAAAGTATTCAGCAGCAGTTGAGTTTTCTAAATAAGCAGCTGCTACTGCTAGGAGAAGCACATAAACTGTGTGTTCAGGAGCTCCATCAGGCCGGACCAGATAATAGCAAGGTACAAGTAAAAAGAGCAAGAGTGTCTCTTTCATCTTTGCGATTTATGTCATATTCATCTCTGTCTTTGTCCACTTTTCTCTTGTAGGAGGTGCAGATGTTGCAGACATCCTGGGGGAAAGAGACGGAGCGTCTAAAGCAGAATCTGTTGCTTCAGAGCCAAAAGCTGGATGCTGCTCAGCAGAGAGTGGCAGAGCTGGAGACTCAACTTGCTAAGAAAGAGCACCTTATTGTAGAACAAAAGAAGTTTCTAGAAGATGTCAAGACTC